>NC_067122.1:30706315-30735020 GCF_021347895.1 Acanthochromis polyacanthus | reverse complement strand
AATAATTACTTGCAGTAACCAGATTCAATAAAAACCCAAAAAGTTTAACTCCTCAGCACAACTGATTCTCTGACTCAGCTGTGACTAAAAGTGAAAAATCTGGAGAGTTTCTGACTGAACTGCAGGCAGTGTTTCCTGCTTTTCAAGTAAAGAGGAGACAAGTATGGAAACTAGTCAAAAATGTAACAGCTGTGGTTGTTTGGTTTCCATTCCTGTGCAGGACTTTATATTGCAGTGAAAATGAGCCCTCAGTGAGGAAACATGGGACAGAAACGTCTGTTGATTTAGAGGATTATTATCTGGAGCACTAGCTTCAAGGGCTAGCATGTTTAGCAGAGCCTGGACAACCATCCACATTTTAAACATATTTGATATTATCTCGACAATCTTTGAGTCCGCAGCTGTTCAGAAAGTTCAGTTTGATCCTGTAAACACTTCACATTACCTAACAACCTGGACCAACACTGCTTCGGACCAAGATCTCAGACCAGGATTCTGGAAGACTGAAATGGGAGTAAATCCGTCTGAAACCACAGTAGTCTGAGCTAGCCTTAAGAATCACAGAATTCAGAAATTATCCATCCATCTATGGCTTAAATCCACTGCAGCAGCGAGCAAACAAGCCAGAATTCATCTAGATATCCAGAAGAGCACTGCAGGTTTTCCAAAAGTATAATGTGCACATGAAAATATGATCATGATGGAAATTTGTGGAAACTTTGTCAAAGTTCAATTTCAACTGTAGCCTGAAAAGTACAAATAATACCATCAAGTGAGAAACTCTGGCAAACATAACCTGACCTCCTTACCTGATGAGTCAGGTAATTTAGTTAGAAAGCATGCGTTCACATAAACCTCACATCATGATTTAAACCTCACATGTTCATAGAAACTTAGACATGCATGTAACCTCAGTCATATAAACCTCATTGTTTCATACGAGTGAGACATTTACATGAAGCTCGCTCATTTAGACTCCACACATTCACAGAAACTCATTCATGTAACACACATACCTTACACATTCATATAATCTCATTCACTCATTTAACTCTCACATGTTCATATAAACCTTAATTGTTAATGATTCCCTAACATTCATATAAACCTCACTCATTCATATTATGTTCATATGTTCCTATAAACATATTCATATAAACTCATTCATTCATATGATCTCACTCATTCATATAAATTTGTTCATATAAACATTTATATAACTAGAAAAGGACTTAGAGAGATCAGTCCTCCTCCAAGGCTGCACATTCCCCCGTATGTCAGAAATGCAGCATTTGTTTATTAGTTATTGATGATCAGAAATCACAGCACCATGGAATGTGTCCATTTAATATAGATGAACCCACAAACACAATGACTTTGTACTGAGCACAGGCGTGTGTTCTGCATGTGTACGTTATGTACGGATACTGAATCACATGACCTAAATATGTAGCAGACGGCAGGAATTGATGGGACTCAGAAACACCCCAACAGTTTAATGGTTACCTGTCAGAAGAATCAGAGGTATTTAGGTATCAAGACTTATTTCGAACGGATAAGTCCTGATAAGTCCTCAGCGGTGGATTTGTCGTAGGATCACAATCATGTGATCATGTAGTGTTCACTTGTTGTCATGGTTACACTGATGCTGTGCCGCTATCTTGCAATGATACAGAAATCTTTAGACCAAATCCAAGGATCCAGACTATAAACTCAGTCCCACTGCCAAATCTGATCACTTGGTCCTGTGTCATTTCTGACCTTCACTGGAAATTAATCGAAAATCTGTTTATTCCGTTTTTGAGTAATGTTGCACACAGACGGAATAAGATGGACCAAACGTACACCAATCATCACATAACTCCGCTTGTGGCTTGGCAAAGTAAAATGTTCATACATACTCATTCATATTAACTCACACCATACTATAAACTTGTTTATATAAAAAAGCTTACATGAATGAGTTACATGTTCACGTCCACTCATTCAAAAAAAAAAAAAACGTGCTCATATAAACTCTTGAAAATGATCTCACCTGTTCGTCTAACCTACTTATTTACATAATCTGTGTCCTGGAGGCTTCAGAGTTCGTCGTCATCTTCGCTCACTGCGATGTCTAGCTCTTTTGTCTTGCGTTCGGCGCTCTCTGTGACAAACTCCCTCTGCTGCTCTCAGCTCTCGTAGCTCCCCTGCAGCGCTCCAGGTGAAGCATGCGGCGGTTCCTGAGCAGGCGGCGCGGGAATGGGTTCATGTCGCTGAAGGCGATGCTCGTCAGCCTCCTGCAGGAAACAGCGGCATGAAACCCTCTTCAGCACACGACGGGATGAAAGAAACAGTGAAGGAAAGCACAACCTGATACGACTTTAACCTCTAGGCATCAGTTTAAAAAAGTCACAAAATGTCCAAAACACAACAGAAACATATTGACTCTGCCAAGACACACAACTGCAATGTTACACACATCATTATCAGTCATCTCAAATCTGTACGTTTTTCTCTTCAGGACCACATTCACTCCGTCACTCAGTCTGTAAAGCTTAAAAACACTGATTCTAGTGCATCAATATAAAAAAATTTAAAAAGCACTTGACAATTAAAACTGTTGGGACAAAACTACTGAAAAAAAACTGTAGGGTTCCGGTTCCACCTCCGTCAGAAGATGGCAGCATAGAGAGAGGTCTCCCCCGTCGACATAACTTTAAAATGTCCTGTAAACCTGCAAATTAAACCCACCAAGTAATAAAATCTTTTGAATAACAGGACAACAATGAAACGAGAGAAAAAAGAAAAAAAAAAAAAGTAAAGCTGAACTAAATGAAACAGACAAAGACTCATGAGCCACGGAATGCTATGCTAGCAGAAAGCAGAAATCTAACGAAAAGGTCAAGGATCACATGGGGAGAATCTGACAAGAAGTCCAAGAATTCCGAAAAGAAAACAACCGCCAGCTAGAGAATATTAAAGATGAAATTAACAAGACAAACCGGAGAATCAAAGAAGCGGAAAGTTGGATCGATGCCGCGGAAAATAGACAACAACTGAACAGGTACAGAGACACGCCAATAGTCCAGGCCCGACATGCAGAAAAGCTAATTGACCAAGAGGGAAGAGCGAGGCGAGATAACATCCGAATGTACAACGTTCCAGAGGGTGAGGAAGACAACTCAATGATAACTTTTGTGGATAAAGTCCTCAGAGACAAACTAGACATTCAATGAAAGAGCACACAGAGCGTTAGCCCTGAAACCAATGGCGGCAGGTAAACCCAGATCAATCGTGATTAGATTTCACCACTATAAAGCACAGAAGAAGTCCTGCGCAAAGCCTGGGAAAAGGAGATACTGCTTAATAGTCAGAGGATTTATTTTGATCATAATTATCCTGCAGCGATATTGAACAAACAAAAGGAGTACAATGAAGTAAAAACGAGTGCTGATGGTGAAGAGGATCCTATTCCAGACCCCTACCGGCCACACTGAGGTTCACCACACGATCAGCGAAACTACGAAAGACATGAAGGGACGAGGCTTCCCGATGAGATGGTCCCCACCAGAAGATCCAGGGGAGCTACGAAAGACATGAAGGGACGAGGGCTTCCCGATGAAGATGGTCCCCCACCAGAAGATCCAGGGGAGCTACGAAAGACATGAAGGGACGAGGCTTCCCGATGAAGATGGTCCCCACCAGAAGATCCAGGGGAGCTACGAAAGACATGAAGGGACGAGGCTTCCCGATGAAGATGGTCCCCCACCAGAAGATCCAGGGGAGCCACGAAAGACATGAAGGGACGAGGCTTCCCGATGAAGATGGTCCCCACCAGAAGATCCAGGGGAGCTACGAAAGACATGAAGGGACGAGGCTTCCCGATGAAGATGGTCCCCCACCAGAAGATCCAGGGGAGCTACGAAAGACATGAAGGGACGAGGCTTCCTGATGAAGATGGTCCCCCACCAAAAGATCTAGTGGAGCTACTGAAGACATGAAGGAACGAGGCTTCCCGGTGAAGGTCCTCCTCCACAACACGGTCTCACGGGGATTCGTGAAACTGTCACGTCAGTTTTTGTTTCGGTTTCGTGCGCACCAACACGATGTCGTC
Source organism: Acanthochromis polyacanthus (assembly GCF_021347895.1). Taxonomy (NCBI): domain Eukaryota; kingdom Metazoa; phylum Chordata; class Actinopteri; family Pomacentridae; genus Acanthochromis; species Acanthochromis polyacanthus. The sequence goes on along the minus strand of NC_067122.1, from coordinate 30,730,924 downwards.
ATGTTTTTCGTGCCGCTCACCACGAGCGAAACCCGCTGTGGTAATCACATCTGAAAGTGGTTTATACCGGCGGATTCATGACGATCTAAGCTGTCCATCGGCATTTGCGGCCGCCGCCGCGGCCGCCATTGCGGCCGCCAGACATCCGGCCGCTGTTCAACCAGTGTGTAATACTGGATTCTGCAAAAACAAACACTGAATGCAGAATACTGGACAAAGGAATTCTCTACAGATATTTCTTTTCAGCTAAATCTTAACACAATTAATGTATTAACTCATTTATGTGTGTATGCATGTATTTATTTAGTACCGTTAACACATCAGAGTTCTGAGTGAGTTTTTCTTTAGATAGGCAAAGGCCATTTATTGATCACATATAGGCTATTAAATAATTGTTTGTTAAAAACTAAAAGGCATTTAAATAAAACTTAGGAATTTATTGAGTCACTAAAATACTGTAGAGTCTACGGCCACATTAGTCTGACTATAATCATCCTCTGGTAGATTCACAACCATGTACTGTAGGAAATCCAGCTGATCTCATCATGATGTCTCTTACCAAAGGGACTTCAGGAGATGATTAGATGATGATAAACTGTGACCTGCTGGTTGGTTCTCTCTGTTCTCATGTTTCTTACATGTTGGTCTCCTGATGCTGCCTTACAGCTAGTCTATGAGCAACAGAAAACACAGTTTGTACCATTACCAGAGGTTCCAGTCTTCCCACTCACGTCTGTACATTGCAAACTTTTTTTCTTCTTAGGACGTGGTGGAGTTTTGGTTGTAGACATTTTTAAAGACGTGGGAGCAGCAGCGTCTGTAACCAGGAAACCTGTGAAGGACCGGACAGGACCTGACAGAAGTCTGAGGTCTATCTGCTGGACTTCGCATCGGATCCTCCCTACATAGGTCCTACGAAGTTTAAACTGGCTGCCCTTAATATTTCCTCTATTTAATTTTGTTCATTATACAGTTTTGATGAGTGTCTGACAGACGTGCTTGGGACATTTATGAAAATACAGAACAATTTGAAAGAAAAAGAACATAAATCAGAGAAAGATATTAAAGCTCTGAGTTGGTGTGCATACGACTCAAACTTCCCACCAAATAAATTAGATCCCAGATTTAAATTGTGGGTTCAAAAAAGGTATAACATCATTGAGTGGCATCATACAGAAAAATGAAATGATGAGTTTTCCATCACTAAAAGTTCTCTCTAGAAAAGGAAGATTTCTACATTTATCTTCAACTGAGGAACTATCACAGCCAAAATATCAACAGGAGGAGTAACAGAAGACAGCAAACCCTTCATCCAGCTGTTTATAAAAGCATACAAATCAGAAATAAAGAGAAACATCACATCACAACTGCACAAAAGTCTTCATAGTTCTAACAACTACTCAACAAGATACATGAAGGATAAATGGGAAAAAGGAGGAGGTCTAACAATAATGGCTGAAGAGTGGCAAAACATCTGCCAACTGCAATGGAAGAGCACAAAATCTCACTTATGGGAAGAATTCTGCTGGAGAAATGTGGCTTGTTTTGTTCTTTTATTACTCCTAGCCATAAGGCACACTATACAAACAGGAACTGCCACACTGCACATCATTTCCACATATTCTGCACAAAAATGAACCGTTATTGGAAAGAAGCACATAAAGCCATAGAAACAATTCTCAATACTTATCTAATTTACCTTTTGATTTTAAAATCATGTATTTGGGATATATTTCTCCAGAGGTCAAAACATAAATAGATATCTACTCAGTATATTACTTAGCCTAGCCGCGCTTGACCCATGTTCTGACGGCACAAGGGTCTAAGGCCGCTCGACAGGGAGGGAGGCGGGCTAAAAGGTTGTCTATCAAATCACTCTGCAGCAATTGGGTAGGTATACAACCAATCAGCGCAACGAATAGGCTGACGGAGTTCCGAGAGCGCCGGCGGATTGTGGCTAAGTCCCATTAGCTTCCCAACCAGCGGAGCCAACTGGTGTATTAAGGATTTGCCATATCCCGTCGGCATAAGTCCAAATACGTCTTTCTTCTCAATGAAACACTTCAGTGCTGTCCTTTGTTTATCTTTCAAGTTGAATTTTAGCTTCAAATCTTTAAGGGCTGTGGCCAAAGCCGAGTCCAAAGATAACTGTTTATTGTGCGCCGGTTGTTTCTGTCAGAATCGTCGCGCCTCTGTCGTCACTTAGTTACGCCCGCCTTCTGACTCTACACTTCATGGTGATTGGTCCGGCCAGTTTTAGGAGAATCCAGCCTCGAGCCTTATGGAGGGTAACTAGACCCACCCTGGCAGAGAATTAAATTCGTTGCCGTGGGTTGTCTAGCGCGGCTAGGCTAGATATTACTAGCTGCAGAGAAAAAAAGCAATAACAAAGCCATGGTTGACACAAGAAGAACCGACAACAAATAACTGGATAGACATAACCACGGACATTTATGGGATGGAAAGAACGACCTTTAAACCTGAAGATGGATTCCTTTGGATGGGTGAGATATGTGAGGCCTTTGAGACCTGGTTTTGGTGGGATGACTGCAGGAACATGGACTTAAATCCTTTAATTGAAGGAAATGTTTCTGTGTTTTATCGATTTATTCATCGATTCTTTACTTTGAAATCCTGTATGCCGAGGCAATAATGAACTGCTGTAAATGTTGTTGGTTTTTACATCTACTCTCTGGATATATATAGTTTGTGTATATCCGTCTAACTTTTGAGATGTTGTTAAAATTTAACTTCTTTCAATAAAAAGAGAATTAAAAAAAAGAAAAAAAAGTCACAAAAATAATATATGTTCATTTTATTTAACATCTGTCCTGATCATAACTACAGAAAATCCCTACAAAATATTCACAATATTGATAAATATTCAAGATTTTAAGCTTTTAAATCAGTGGTGTCAAACTCAGTTCCTGGAGGGCCACTATCCTGCATGTTCTAGATGTTTCCCTCTTCAACACACCTGATTCAAATGATCAGGCTCGTTATCAGGCTTCTGCTGAGCTTAATGATGAGCTGATTATTTGAATCAGGTGTGTTGGAAGAGGGAAACATCTAAAACATGCAGGATAGTGGCCCTCCAGGAACTGAGTTTGACACCCCTGCTTTAAATGGAACTTTTTTCATGAAGAAAATACAAAAAGTGAGTTATTCATTTCCATACTCAATGCTGAGAGAATTTTTTGCTATCGTAGTCTGGAGCAAGATTAGCATCATGATCTCATTAACAAACACTCTGCATGGTCATAGTCTGGGATATGTGGATGATTAACAACACAGAACACTTTGATTTTGGCGCCGAGTCCGATTTTCTTTTTAAACTCACTTAGGACCTTGAAAAATATTGAACATGAGTATTTTTTTTTCACTTTCACTGAGGGCTTTTCTTAAAGGAACGCTTCATGGTCTGGACAGGTGAGTGTGTACCTGCTGTTGGAGATGGTCTTTGTGAAGAAGCGCAGGTACTGGTAGATCTCAACGCTGTCGTGGATCTTCAGGATGTCGTCCTCTTTGTATTTGAACAGAGCCAGAGCGTACCTGAAGATCACCTGAAGCACAAAGATCACCACTGAGACTTAAGTGCTCCAAACATTACACTACAACACCAGAGTAGATTATTTTAGGATGGAAAACACAGCGGGTCAGTGTGAGCCTACTTTGCCATCATGGTGCGTTCATGTGATTCCTGTAATCTTTAAACGGTGTGTTTAGGCGTGGTCTGTATTTCTGTTGTGGTGTGTTTCAGGTGTTGTTTATATTAGTGTCACGGTGCATTCAGGTGTTGTCTGTTTTTCCATCATGGCGTATTCAGGTCTTGTATGTATTTCTGTTGTGGTGCATTCAGGTGTTGTCTTTTTTCAACCGTCACGTGTTTAGGTGATGTCTGTATGGCTGCTGTGGTGCATTCAGGTGTTATTTGTACTGGTGTCAAGGTGCATTCAGGTGTTGTCTGTTTTTCCGTCGTGGTGTGTTCGGGTGTTTGGTACCTTGGTGCCTTCGTACAGAAAAGCGTCCCACAGCGGCAGCAGGATGTCGCTCGGCAGACTCTCCACAAACACCACCAGAAACCAGTTGAAGGTGATGAGCGACACGTCGATGCTGTGATCCTCAAAGTGAGCCATCAGTCGGGGAAGCTTCTCCGCCATGAAGTCCTTCAGCACCCGCTGATCCGCCTGAGCCCAGACAAGCCTCGTCAGTCACACCTTCTGCAGCGCCAACAACGCTGATGTGTGTTTGTGCTAACCTGAGAGGCCACCAGGTTCTTGGTGTAGTAGTCCTGAGGCATGATGGCTTCCACCACGGTCACCAGACACCAGAAGGCGTCCTCCTCACTCTGGAGGACCAGCAGAGCGATGGCCGCCAACCTGAGAGACACACCATCACACACCACATGACCACGTGTGATAGAACGACACAGGCATCGAGCCACGATCTGCAGCAATAAACATATAAATATGTACCTAGAAATATAAATACTCGTTATAAAAATAGAACTTCCAATTTAAATACTAACACTAAGGCCCTACAATGTTAGTAAATATATTCACTTATCTCTTAATTAATCACTAAGCCTACGTAATTAAGAATGTACAAAATGATCACTTATATACTGTGCTTAACATGTTTATCAGACCACCACCCAGTGGAAGGTGTTTGCCCCCGCTGCCCTAAATTAACAGTATTGTTGATTACAAAAATATTTTTGTATGTTTCTGTAATGATTCATGCACCACTTGCAGCTCTTTAATCAAAATGATATCTTTAATGTAAAATTAAATCATTGTTGTATCCACAGATTTTCAAATTTACTGTTTGACAAAAAGCACAAAAAACAGTGAAGTACATGACTATTTTTGATTGAGACGCCAGATGACTGAGACTTTGTGAGCCTCTCCCTTGAACGGCATCATGTGCTGCTGTTTGAGACCTTTTAGCTCCTTCACAATGAAGTCAGGTTCTGTTTAGGGATGTCTAGGTTCAACAAGCCTGGCAGTGATCATACGTGGGAGTAGAAGATGAAACTAAACCCAACTGTGAACTGAATTTAGTTATCTGGCAGATTGGCAGCTAAGGGGGCAATTACTTTTTCACATAGAGAAACATGGACTGGACGGATTATTCCTTTAAACAATAAAATCATCCTATAAAAACTGCAATTTGTGTTTTATGGGTTTTCGTTGACTTACATTAAAATTAGTTTGATGATATGAAATGACAAAGATAAAAAAACAGAAGCTTTCTGTAGGAGAGCAAATCCTCTTGCAGAGCGCTGTATATCCAGGCTAAAGGCCCTTCAATGGAATTAATGCTGAAGATTTTCTGGACTAAATTACATATTCATGTTTAGATTGGACAGTATTACATATTGTAAAAATGTACAATACTAATTTAAATATTGAGGCCAAAGGCCTTTCAATATTATCAATAATGCACATTTTCTGAATTAAATAAGAATGTAATTACAACACATTTTCAATAAAACACCAATCCCCCTGACTAATTCAATATGAAGGTTAAAGAGTCAACACAAATAATGTAGTCGTGGTGCGTTCAGGTGTTGCTGTATGTTGTGTGTGTCCTGTACCTGTTGAGCCCCTGGCAGTAGCCAATGGCAGGGTTCTGCCAGGAGAAGGCCAACAGGACACGGCGGAGCTGTTGGAGGGCGGGGCTGGACGGTGAAGAGAAGTGCTGATTGGTTGTCAGGGTCCGGTGGAGGTCCAGCTGGATTTGTCTGGAGGCCGGGTGAGGAGAAGTTCTGCTCTTCTCACACAGCTGGAAACACAGCAGCTGGATTACTAACAGGAGCATGTGATAGGAGCCAAGTGGAGACAGGTAAGGACAGGTGTGGACAGGTACAGACAGGTGTGTACAATTATGGACAGGTGTGGACAGGTACGGACAGGTGTGGACAGGTGTGGACGGACAGGTGTGGACAGGTGTGGACGGACAGGTGTGGACAGGTACAGACAGGTGTGTACAATTATGGACAGGTGTGGACAGGTACAGACAGGTGTGTACAATTATGGACAGGTGTGGACAGGTGTGGACAGGTACAGACAGGTGTGTACAATTATGGACAGGTGTGGACAGGTGTTGACAGGTGTGGACAGGTACAGACAGGTGTGGACAGGTGTGGACAGGTGTGGACAGGTACAGACAGGTGTGGACAGGTGTGGACAGGTACAGACCGGTGTGGACAGGTACAGACCGGTGTGGACAGGTACAGACCGGTGTGGACAGGTACAGACCGGTGTGGACAGGTACAGACAGGTGTGGACAGGTGGTCTTGTACCTGCTGGTATCGCTGTGGGTGGTGCTCTCTGATGGACCTGGTTCTGGCTCGGACCATCCAGCGCCACACTCTCTGCCGGTACTCCCGTGGAACGCCTCCTCGCAGCAGAACTTTGAGCTCGGGTGACGGACAGAGGTCGTGTTCTGACCTCCCGGCCAGGTAGTGAGCCCAGCGGCTCAGCAGGGGGCGCTCCACAGCGTTCTGCAGGGAAACACACTGTCAGCACAGGAGCGGATCTTCTTCTGCCTCCTCTGAAGCTGATCGATGTTATTGATCTGCCAGCTGATCTGATGGGACAGATCAGATACAGTCCCATGGAAAGAAAACCATCAGAACTGAAAGGATGATCGGTTAATTAAAGGAAACTTCAGTTTATTTCAGCCTGTTGAATCTCAGCACATTTCAATCGGAATTATTGGGAAAAATTTCAAGAGATCTGGACAAATTCTGTTTCATTCTGGAATAATATGGATTATTTTTTTCAGACATTTTCTTTTGCCATCTTTGGACAAATTCAGAGTCATTGTGGACAATTTTTGAGTGATTTTAGACAGTTTGTAAACAGGTTTATGTAATTTTGGAAAATTTTTCAGTGTCTTCAAATCTGAAGCTTGATTCTGTTCTTCAGTTACAGCAAACCAACCGTCAAAGGTTCAGACCAAACAAAGATGAGCTGAGAAGTCTGTAGTGACGCTCAGCCCTGAGCAGTGTCTGCAGACGCTCCTCAGACTGTCGGTAATCTCCTGTATCCAGCCGGAGATGTGGCTATCCTAACTGGGCCTTCCTAAAGTCCACCAAGGGAAGGAAAGATAGGGAGTCAACTACCACCAGGGAAGACCCAGACAAGAAAAGAAAGAACATTGTTGTCCCTTATGTTGGAGGCCTCTCCGAAAAACTGAGGATTTTTTCCAAACATGACATCCCGGTTCATTTCAGACCTGAAAATACACTTAGACAAAGACTGGTTCACCCAAAGGACAAAACACCAAGACACAGACTCAACAATGTAGTTTATGCAGTTTAGTGCAGTGAGGACTGCCCAGATCTTTACATTGGTGAGACCAAGCAGCCTCTACACAGACACATGGCCCAACACAGAAGAGCTTCAGCTGTCCATTTACATTTACAGGAGAAAGGCCACTCCTTCCAGGACTCAGATGTACATATTCTAGACAGAGAGGACAGATGGTTTAAGAGAGGAGTGAAAGAGGCCAGTTATGTTCATCTTGAGTAACCCACTCTGAGCAGAGGAGGAGGCCTCAGACACCATCTCTCAGCAACATACAAAGCTGCCTTAAGAACTCTCCCAGAAGAGGTAATCACTCTTCACAGCTTTCCCCAGGTGAGCCTAACGACTCACATGATGATGAGTCATAGGTAGGAGGCTACTCAGTGGGCCGTTAAATCAACGACTCTCACCAGGCCCCCCTCTATTAGCATATTAATACAGGTTGTGCAGAATTATTAGGCAAATGAGTATTTTGACCACATCATCCTCTTTATGCATGTTGTCCTACTCCAAGTGGTATAGGCTTGAAAGCCTCCTACCAATTAAGCATATCAGGTGATGTGCATCTCTGTAATGAGAAGAGGTGTGGTCTAATGACATCAACACCCTATATCAGGTGTGCATAATTATTAGGCAACTGCCTTTCCTTTGGGAAAATGGGTCAGAAGAGCGATTTGACAGACTCCAAAAAATCAAAAATAGTGAAATGTCTTGCAGAGGGATGCAGCACTCTTAAAACTGCCAACCTTTTGAGGCGTGATCATCGAACAATCAAGTGTTTCACTCAAAATAGTCAACAGGGTCGCAAGAAGCGTGTTGAAAAAACAAGGCGCAAGATAACTGCCCATGAACTGAGGAAAATCAAGCGTGAAACTGCCAAGATGCCATTTGCCACCAGTTTTGCCATATTTCAGAGCTGCAACATGACTGGAGTGTCAAAAAGCACAAGGTGTGCAATACTCAGGGACACGGCCAAGGTAAGGAAGGCTGAAAAACGACCACCACTGAACAAGACACACAAGATAAAACGTCAAGACTGGGCCAAGAAATATCATAAGACTGATTTTTCTAAGGTTTTATGGACTGATGAAATGAGAGTGAGTCTTGATGGGCCCATGGCTGGATCAGTAAAGGGCAGAGAGCTCCACTCCGACTCAGACGCCAGCAAGGTGGAGGTGGGGTACTGGTATGGGCTGGTATCATCGAAGATGAGCTTGTGGGACCTTTTCGGGTTGAGGATGGAGTCAAGGTCAACTCCCAGTCCTACTGCCAGTTTCTGGAAGACACCTTCTTCAAGCAGTGGTACAGGAAGAAGTCAGCATCGTTCAAGAAAAACATGATTTTCATGCAGGACAATGCTCCATCACACGCATCCAAGTCCTCCACTGCGTGGCTGGCCAGAAAAGGTCTAAAAGAAGAAAAAATAATGACATGGCCTCCTTGTTTACCTGATCTGAACCCCATAGAGAACCTGTGGTCCCTCATCAAATGTGAGATCTACAGGGAGGGAAAACAGTACGCCTCTGTGAACAGAGTCTGGGAGGCTGTGGTTGCTGCTGCACGCAATGTTGATCGTGAACAGATCAAGACACTGACAGAATCTATGGATGGCAGACTTTTGAGTGTCCTCGCAAAGAAAGGTGGCTATATTGGTCACTGATTTGTTGTTATCCCCCGCCTCCACGAATATGGAGTAAGAACAGTCTCATAATTCACAAATGCACACAGAAGAATTCACAAATCAGACGCGTCCAATATTTTCATCTGTGTGTAATAATGAACCCGCAAATGTGAGTCGCGCTGTGTACGTTGAAGCCGTGTATAGAGAACGGATGGATGAATATTTGTTGTTTGTCGGACAAATGTGTTTATATTATCCGCTGTGGTAATCACATCTGAAAGTGGTTTATACCGGCGGATTCATGAGAATCTAAGCTTTCCATCGGTGTATAATGTTTATATAATCGCGTTTGCAGACTTCGGACATTCTTTAAATTCCTATGCAAATTAGTAAGTGTACCGCCGGCGGTACACTGAAGTTTAACGGGTTAAAAATGCTCGAGTTTGCGCTGCAAACTCCCAGTGCAAACTATATACTCCCAGTCCCGCTTGACTTCTTGCTCTGCTTTTGCCTCCAGCATAAGCCCCGCCCACAAAAAACGTCACAATGTTTGTAAACAAATAAAGGGTCTATTGTCCCCATCAGACGCCATGGTCTCTCCGACGGGCAGCTTTACTCTTCAGCCCAATGACACGGTGAAGTATAACGCTGTGCGGACGCGTTCATATGATTGGCTGAACAGTACACCCACCCCCACGTGGGGTGAGTTTTTGTGATTGGCTGAAAGGAGGGAGACATCTGATTGGCTACAGAAACTTCCGTGTTGAAAAAAATGCATTTGTGGATCGAGCTGACGGCAGAGCAGTCTCAAAAAAGATTCACACACAAAAGCAGTTTGTGAATGCAGAAATACATTTGTGAACTTTCTTAATTTATTTGTGGATTGCAGTTTACATTTGTGAATTCTTCTGTGTGCATTTGTGGATTATGAGACTGTTCTAACTCCATACACGAACTGGAAAAGGGGGATATAGGTTTGGCCTCCGTCCGTCCGAGATGAAGGGGACAGCTTTTATCGAAAACTATTACAACTAGGATTACGAAATTCAGTGTGTAGCTTCACACCATGGACACCTTGATCAAATTCGAAAATGAGACCTGTGCGATAATATTTAACAGAGTTATGGCCCTTGATCACTATCTTGGATATAGACTCATAGACATCACATGTAGCGGGGGATATTGATGACCATGTCGTCTTGTTGTTTTGTTTTTGAATGCCAGAAATGTATATTTGTAAATTTTGAGTTGTTATATTGGTTTCCCTGGTGAAAATAAATAAGTAAAATGGGTATATTTGTTTTTTGTTAATTTGCCTAATAATTATGCACAATAATAGTCACCTGCACACACAGATATCCTCCTAAGATACTAAAACTAAAAAAGCCCCACTCCAAGTTCCAAAAATATTCAGCTTTGATATTTATGAGTCTTTTGTGTTCATTGAGAACATAGTTGTTGTTCAATAATAAAATTAATCCTCAAAAATACAACTTGCCTAATAATTCTGCACACCCTGTACCTCATTGGATTCAACACCTGTTGTTAAAAGATTTCTTTAGTCTTTCAGTCGATACCATCAGCCTTAGCCCCACCTTCACCTCTAGTGGTTAAGTACCTGGGACTCTCCAAACTAGTTTTTAGAACTGAAGAAGCCGCTCGAATGAGAGGCGAAACGTCTTCAAGATCACAAAAAGTCCAGTTGCCTGAACTAAACCCTTGACCTTCAACTCAGGACAACATTTAGTTCTAGCAGCTGCTGTGAGACAAAGCATTTTTAATATCTCTAACAGGACAGACTGACATGTCACCTGGTTCCACCCTGAGGTTCTCACCTGGTGCAGCAGATTGTGGGAGCGGATCTCCAGCGCCTGGATCTTCGCTAGCAGCTTCATGTCTTCCACCTCGTAGTCTGGGATGATCTTGAAGCCATACTCGTCGTGATCCCTGAGGACACAGAGGAGGTTTTACTGTCTCCACCTGCTGCCATGTCATGGCTGAGGTGTTCTGCTTTCACTGTGTTCTTCTGTTACATTTGAACTGAATCAATGTTTTCGGTGGTTTCATGTTTTTGATGCAGTTCTAAATTGTCTGTAGGTGTAAATGTCAGTGTGATTGTTTTTTCTGATGACCTGTCCAGGTGTCTCCTGCCTTCACCCTCTGTCAGCTAGGATAGACTCCACCCCCCATGACCTACAGAGGATTCAGTGTACAGATGATGGATGGATGGATGTTTTTGATGCTGTGTCTTAATTCACCAATCCGGAGTAGCACTTCCTAATTTTGTTGTATTTTGCACAACACAATGGCTGTCAAGGATTTCTAGTCTCTTTTATTACAACAAAACAAGTCACATGCTTAACCCTCTAAACTCCAAGCAGTATTTGTCTCATTTTCCTCACTGTGGGCTCGTTTTTTTTTCCATAGCACAATAAAGTCTTTCCCCTCTGTGGAAACACAGAGAGAACACAGAAATGTCCTCCGTGCAGAACGATGCAGTTACAATCACATACACTGTAAAAAATAAAATACCAAGGCTTGTTGTTTGCTCATTTATTTTACAAAAACGTTCAGCCTTGTGTTGTTGTGGTGTTCTGTGCCTTGCATGTCTTATTTTGTGTCTTGTTTTGGGTATTTTATGTTTTGTGTCTCTTTGTAGTCGTTTTGTCTCCGTATACCACAGATATTTAACCGTATCCATGTTTTTCCCTTTTTATAGCCTCTCCTACTCATCACACTAACTTTAGAAAGCTGTTTCACCATGGTGGATGTATCTTCTAACAGTCTGCTGACAAGCTGCTTTGTAAGTGAGATTTTCATGTAATTTTGGACAAATCTGAGGTCATGTTGTGCAGCTTTTTGTCATTTATCGGGTTTGTTTGCTTCCCCACTAAGGCCTACGACAGTAAAGTGTGAATCATGCAGGACAGCAGCTAGATGTTCCTGTTCTTGTGTTTCTGCTGCTGCTCAGGTGTTCCTACCTGTCCGTGCTGAGCTTGGTGACGCTCTTTAGCTCTCCTCTCAGAGCGTCCTCGATCATCTTCTGAACGGCCTCTTGCTGCGCCGGATCCAGAGATTTGGCCTCCTGCAGCTTCCGCAGGACGCCCAGGTATCGGCTTTCAGCCTGGCAATTTGTGGCCTCCAGGTACGCACACTGCAGCCAATCAGAGCGCAGGGCACAAAGATTTCAGCCAATCAGAGGGCAGAATACAGAGATGTAGCAAATCGGAGAGCAGGAGGGAGAGGACTCACCTTGACCAGCAGACTCTTTTCCTGCTCCGAGCTTTTCCTCCACAGCTTTGTCAGCTGGTGGATCTCCGAGTTCAGAAACTTGTTCTGAGTCTTGTAGGCCTCGATGTCGTCCTGAACACAGTCAGAGATTTAATGTTCATCTAACGCTCTGAATGTTTTCAAAGAATAAACATGTTGAACTGAAGCTTGCCGAGCGGCTCAGTCACCGAGCTACTGAGACAACTCCATGTTCAAAGGATGATCAGTGAATGTGAACCCTGAAAACAGTCAAATCTGACAAACCAACACAGAAAAACGATCACCGCTAACAAATACAGCTGTGGACAGATAGCTTCTCATTAATGTGCTGAACCCCAAAGCCTGCTACTAAAAGAATTATCTTTCAAAAACAAACTGTATACAGAGAAAGAATGATCAGATTTTAACTTTCCCATGGTCCTTGAACGTACCATCTGTGACACAGGGTTCCATCTGAGCCTGAACTTGTGATACTTCATCAAAATCCAATCATTTAACACCACCGTTCAGACGTTTGGGGTCACTTTGAAATGTCCTTATTTATCAAAGAAAATCAGTTTTCTCAATGAAGATCACATCAAATGAATGATAAATCGAGTGCAGACATAGTTAATGTGGTAAATGACTATTGTAGCTGCAAACAGCTGATTTTTAATGGAATATCTCCATAGGGGTACAGAGGAACATTTCCAGCAACCATCACTCCTGTGTTCTAATGCTACATTGTGTTAGCTAATGGTGCTGAAAGGCTCATTGATGATTAGAAAACCCTTGTTCAGTTATGTTAGCACATGGATAAAAGTGGGAGTTTTCATGGGAAACATGAAATTGCCTTGACTCCAAATGTTTGAACAGCAGTGTATATTTTTAGTGTATTTTTACCTGATTTCACTATATTTTTATTATATTTTTACTGTATTTTTATATATTTTACTAAATTTTTACAATGTGTTTTATTGTATTTGCTATATTTTTTGTTTTTCTCTAGTTTTATTATATTTTTTACAAATTTTTTTCGGCATTTTGTCTTATATTTTTACTACTTTTTGCCCATATTTTTTGACTATATTTTTATTACATTTTATTGTATTTTTACTATATTTTTACTGTATTTTGTATTTTTACTATATTTTCACTATTTTTGCTGTATTGACTACATTTTTACTGTATTTTTTACTGTACTGTAAGTATATCTTTATTGCATTTTTCTATATTTTTTCTGTATTTCTCTGTATTTTTTCTATAATTTTACTGTACTTTCATTATATTTTTTTCCACTGTTGGGCAAAAGTTCAGAGTCATTTAGAAACGTTCTTATTTTTTAAAGAAAAGCTTTTTTTTTTAATGAAGATGACATAAATTCAGTCTAGACGTTGTTAATATTGTAAATGACTTTTCTAGCTGGAAATTGATGATCAGAAAACCCTTATGCAGTTATGTTAGCACATGAACAAAAGTGTTTGTTTTCATGGAAAACATGAAACTGTCTGGGTGACCTTAAACTTTTGAACGGTAGTACATGTGTCTGTAGAAAGAATGTAACTTCCAACATCTTGCTCCTCTGTTCGCTGTTTTAGAGTCATCCAGTATTTATTTAAGACCCAGTATGTTTGATTTTCCTCTCATGAACATTTTGGACGACTTATGAGGCATTCTGAGTTCTTGTTTTCAATGGTTCTGGAAATAGTGCAGCGGTTAATTGCATATTTCATAAGAATCCTTCAAATGGTGACACAAGCATGAAATTCTCCACAAATATGCTTTAATGTCTTCTCTTTTAGAAAAGGGTCCTGGCCACGCCAAAAATTCAAGATATGACCAGACAGTTGGGGTTCGATTCCAGGTGTGAGTGAGTGATATATGCATAGGGTGGCATAGCTCAGTGGGTAGATATAGAGTTCCCAGCAGCACTGAGTGATGGTGGAAGGCTGTATGCATGTCAGAAGTCTCAGCTGGCCTCCATCCTAGAGAGTCATGTTGCATCAGCAGACAATGCACCAGAGACAGATGTGCTGATAGTGGATGGGTCTGCTTTGGTCCATGCCTTGCCACCAAAGAAAGGAAAGGCTATGCACTCCTGGATTTCCTGCCAGTGATTCATTCATGTAGTAGAAGACATACGTCTACGCATCTAGTGTTTGATGTGTACAACAAATCAAGTCTCAAAGCTGAGACCAGAGCACAGCGTGGTCAGACGCAAGGTGACAGACAAGAACACTATCCCATCCAACTGGCGCAACTTCCTCAGACACGAGGACAACAAGACTGAGTTGTTCGAGTTCTTGGCAGACAGGGTTGCCCAAATGTCTGCAGAAAACATGGTCATTGTTATCAAGAGGTCTGCTGTCCTCAGCACTCATGAAGCTGATTTGGAAGGACGGGACAAGTGCACTCATGAGGAGGCTGACAGTCGCATCTTTGTGCATGCAAGTTATGCCTCAGCACATGGGAGCAAAAGCATCACAGTCAAATCCTGTTGCTTTCTTTTCAATGCAGTTCAATGCAATAACTTTTTTGTTGTTGTTGGATATCTTCGCTGATTGCGCATAATAGAACAACATTTTCTTCTCTTCTTTATTTTCTCTGGGGCTGGAGCCAGGTTCGCCTGGTTTGGTGGCCCCATGATAACTGGGCTGTGCCCAGTGCCACTGCTGGTCTGTGGCTGGATACGGAGCAGGCAGAGCTGGGCTCTCCTAGCTCCGATAGTTTAGGTTGGACTTGGAGGTCTTCTTTGTTTAAATCTTGAATGATATGGTAGATTGTGGGGAAACAGTTCATGATCACAATCCCATGATTTAAAGTTCATTTAAATGGAAAAAGCATGTTTATTTCAACAGATATATGGTCTCGGTGTGATATTGCCAGATACTGATGGTGGCCATCTTGAAAAAAAGTCGCCATCTTGAATTTTCACGTGGCCAGGACCCTAATCTGAAAGAGTATATCCAGGAGGGTATCTGTGCAAAATTTCATGCTTGTGTCACCATTTGAAGGATTTTTTAGTTATCTGCTCCACTAAAAGGTTTAGGACATTTCTGACACATTTCCAGTCACTTTGACGATGTTTTTGATTGTTTCGGTCAAAGTTGTGTCGTTGAGGAAATGACTGATCCGTCTGCATCCATCACTCCTGATCTCATTCATCTCATCCTGCATTCTTCTGTCACTGATGCAGCGACTGCAGGTGTCAAAAAAGCAGCAGCTCTTCCTCTGCAGGGACTATCACTACACTTATAATAACACTTCACCTTGAGGTTGTCCATCTCCTGCTGAAGCTGTCTGAAGGTCTGAGAGTCCAGACTGGTGCCAGATGGTGAAGCAGAGCGTCGCGGCTCGGACAGACAGGCGGTCACCTGGTCTGACAGCTTTATGATGACCTGAAACAGATGCAGTGAGTCCAGCTGCCACCGGCCTGCAGCGTCAGTCCAACAAGCTGCGTCTTTACTACTTCACACATGCTTTTATTGTCTGTAGCATCCGGTCATGTGAACCCTGAACCTCCTGAAGCTCACAGGCAGCAACGAGGAGACGCAGCGACCCAGAGTCAGTCTGAGCACTTCTCAAGTTATTCTGGACACATCTAGTCTCAATTTAAAGAGGTCATGAGGTATTTAGGACAGCTTTAAGTCATTAAGGACAAATGATGAGTCATTTAGGATCAATCAATTATTTCAGGCCATTTTTGAAAAGTGATTTGTAAGGTTTTTTTCAAATGTTGAGTAATTATAGACACATTTTCATTCATCTAGGACAAATTAGTGTATTCTTGAACATATTTTGGACATAATATGAGCTCTATGGACACAACTTTTGGGATTTTGTAAAAATTTTCTGTCTTTTTTGAGTCATTTTGGACAAATTTCTACTCATTTCAGACAACCAGTCTTTATACTGAAATGACTTGGGAGCGTCCTCAGGATCCACCATCACATTTAGCTTCAGGAGGTCACACATGTAAAAATCTGACATAAGAACGAGACCTGAGAAGGAACGTGAAGCTGTGTGAAGCAGTAAAAGCAGTAAACTTCATCCTCACCTCCTTCTTGGCGTTGTTCTTCTCCGTCAGCATCCGGACATTGTCCTGCAGCTCAGCCAGTTGTAGGTCTCTCTGAGCCAGGCTCCTCCTGGCCGCCTCTGCCTCCATGTTGGCCTCATCCAGACGACCTCGCAGGTCGGCCGCCTGCCGCTCGCGGTGGCGCAGCAGCTCCAGGCGCTCCTGCTCGCCCTCCTCGGCCAAAAACTCTGCGCAGGTTCGCTTCTCCAGCTGAGCCGCCTCCAGGGCTTTGTGGAGGATCCACACCAGCTCCTAGACAGGACACAGGACACCGTGACTGCTCTAAGCTCTTCTTCTTCTCTTAGGACTGTGATTCTGTGTCTGATCAGTGGTCCATCACCTTCTGAGCTTTGACCTCCTCCATCAGCATCTGTTTGTCCTGCTGCAGACGCTCAGAGGACGACGTGTCTCTGCGGAGGGCGGCCATGGTGGACGTGCTGCGAGCCTTTGTCCTCCTGCTGGGACCGTCCAGGAGCGACGGAGACTCCCTGCCTTCCACTGGACCCACCTGATTTGCTGGATCAGCCAATGGGAGGGCAGGGGGCGGGGCCAGAGGCTCGGTGGGAATACTGGCAGCTGGAGGGGAGGACATGACGTTAAGAGATTAAAATATGAAACACAAGTCACAAAATACACGACTGAGCAGCACAAAACAGACAGAACAAAGACTAGTTAAGACAGACAAGTCTAGTCCAGTTAAGGTCCACACTCGGAGTCCCAGACTGAGAGGACCAGGTCCTAGTCCTTACAGAGAGTCACAAACACGTCAGGACCAGATCCTAGTCCTTACAGAGAGTCACAAACACGTCAGGACCAGATCCTAGTCCTTACAGAGAGTCACAAACACGTCAGGACCAGGTCCTAGTCCTTACAGAGAGTCACAAACACGTCAGGACCAGGTCCTAGTCCTTACAGAGAGTCACAAACACGTCAGGAACAGGTCCTAGTCCTTACAGAGAGTCACAAACACGTCAGGACCAGATCCTAGTCCTTACAGAGAGTCACAAACACGTCAGGACCAGATCCTAGTCCTTACAGAGAGTCACAAACACGTCAGGACCAGATCCTAGTTCTTACAGAGAGTCACAAACACGTCAGGACCAGGTCCTAGTCCTTACAGAGAGTCACAAACACGTCAGGACCAGGTCCTAGTTCTTACAGTGTAGTACCTTGTAGCACCGTGTAGTACTGCATTGTACTGTGTAGTACCGTATAGTATCGTGTAGTACCGTGTAGTACTGCATTGTACTGTGTAGTACCGTGTAGTACCGTGTAGTACTGCATTGTACTGTGTAGTACCGTGTAGTACCGTGTAGTACCGTATAGTATCGTGTAGTACCGTGTAGTACTGCATTGCACTGTGTAGTACCTTGTAGCACCGTGTAGCACCGTGTAGTACCTTGTGTACTGGCCGTGCTGCTGCTGTCTGCAGTGTTTGGGGGAATCCACGGTGGAGCTTCTACATGGAACACACTCTGGCTCCACTCCTGAGATGTCCTCTTTCTCAGACTGTGGACTGAGTTTCTGCTCACAAACAACAAGCGTGAGAAACGGACAGTTGAACAACAAGAAGCAGATCAGACTCCTGGTTTTAGGTGGAAACACTCACTGGATCTCGATGAGCGGATGTTTGATGGACACGTTGGATAGCGGCGTCCGTGTCGGCAGGTGTGCCGCCTCCTCCCCTACCAGACCCAACGGACTCTTCAGCACAGGCAGGAAGTCATCTGCACACAAAACCACAATCAGTCCACAGGAGAGTCCAGAAACCTTCTCACAACACATGTCACATCTACTACTGTTTCAGAACCATTAAACAGGCTGTACGACACTAAACACTACTAGAATACTACTACACAGTATACTACTGCTGTATTCTGAAATCTGTGAACAGCATTTATACAAACAGTGTGTGAGACTGTTTTAAGGAACAGTCAGATATCTGTAATATTTGTATGATTGGTGCAGGACAGTAGTTACTCTGTCTGTACTGTTAGTACGGCTGTTCTACATACTGAAGAATACTGCATAGTACTGTGTATTACTGGTGTATTACTGTGCAGTACTGAGGAATACTCTGTAGTATTTTGTAGTACTGTGAAGTAATGTGTAATATTGTGCAGTACTGTAGTATATAATATTTGTGTCATTTTACATTTTTATCTCGCTTTATTTGTATCTCTAGTATGTATTTTAAATATCTTACCCACTTCACGTATCATTAAAATTATTATTTGTTATTGTAAATTAGGACTGGGATTACTATTTATTCTTTATTTAAAACTAAGCCTCAAAAACTGGCATAGTAACGGACTCCAGTCCAGCTTAAAGTTCTCCTACAAATCACTGAGCTGGAATCCAGCAGCACCAGTTAGCTGCATCACCTGTTCGCTTTCCAGGCTCCATGTGACGGATAATCCTGCTGGAATTCAGAGGACTATGGCCAGAGCAACAACTCAGAAGAATCCCTCTGAAGCCCTAAACCAGCCAGTAGGTCCAACAGCCATCCCCTCTGCAGCCTGTAGGAGGCGCTAACAGCTCTACACACCGTCAGAACTCCTGTCGTAACACTACGACGACTGACGCTGCTGCACAAGTCGAGACAGGAGCAGAATACCTGAGAACCAGGTGAGCTGCTTCGACGGCAGAACAAGAGTGAGTCTGACAAACAGCCGATTACGTCCCACACAGCAGCATGCACAGTTTAACGCCTGCCTTCGTTTATTCACACTTTTTATAGTCTTACTTTCTATCATCAGAATTCTTACTGACAGGAAACCTGTCCTGAAAAACAACATCAACAAAAAAACAAATCTGAACTGACTCCTCCAAGGAGTGTCTGTTGGCTGATTTCTCTTCAGTGTTTCCTCTTGTTTGGCCGCCTGCAGCTTATCTGCTGTCAGAATCAGATCATGATGAAACAGACCTCCCACCTCCAGCATCACATACAGCTCACAACAACTTCTGCTTCCACACTCATTAATTTATACCTGCATGAAACGTGGATGTGACACTGACAAAACCTGAAACAGGCTAAGACACTGAAAAGTACTTGCAGTAGATTAAACTAGAGTGGTCGTGGGTGGAGGTGTGGGTACTGTTCCCTGAAGTCAGTCCAACAACAGGAAGTGATTGTGAGCTCCACAGAGTGACATCAAAGAGCGCCTTAAACGCATCACATCCTGCCTTGCCTCATTAAACACAGTACAGGGCAGTACAAAGTCTGCTCCTCTGCTTCCCCCTCCACTCCCAAACAGCCCTGTGATCAGTGCAGATAAGTAAAGCTCAGCAAAAAAATTTAATTAAATTGCAATTTTACTTACTTCTCCTTTATTAAAAAAAGTTCTGCATTTTGGAAGCATGCAAAAAATCCATGAAATTGCAAAAACAGACTGCAGATTTACAGGCTGAATGTAAAGCACAATTCAGAAATGTGTGATTCCCTTTCAAATTTAGGATATTGTTAGAATAAATTTGCAATTCTATCATAATTTGACAAACGTGCCCATTGGACTGAAACGTTGCTTCCTCCGGCCAAAATCCAAGATGGCAGCCAGGTCTACTCCTTGTCTGTGACGTCTAAACTCTTACTGTCCGATGTCTTTCTACGTCGTAGATTTTAGGTAAAACTGCTCTTGACATTGGGTTAGTAAGGGGTTCTTTCGTTTTCCACTCTGAGAACTCAGACAAACTGAATCTAAAGGAGCTCATCACCCCTGGGCCTTTTAAAAACCGCATGAAAGCTAGCAGCTATGCATCACACGTGTTGTTGTTGTAATATAAATTCTTAATCCTGCTGCTTCTATCCAACACGTATTTTATATACTTTGTTGTGGGAGTTGGTGCTGTCTGTTTTAATTGGTGCAGTTTTAATGTTCTTTGCCAGGCTTGCCTTGAAAGAGAGGACATTGTATCTGAATGGGGCCGACCGGGTTAAATAAAGGCTAAATAATTTTTTAAAAATTACATTTCATTTAAAAGACAAAATGGTTACATTCTCACCTTGTCAATATATTTTAATCTTTGATACAGCTCTTGCCAATTAACACAAACAAGTGTTGGTTCAGCAATGTTATACAGATTTAGGGACAAACACTATCGCCTGTAAATCCATAAGTCCTCACAATAAAATGCATGAATATAGAGTATATGGCCAAAAGTATTTGGACAACCTTTGGGACCAATACACATCAATCACATAAGCTGAAAAATTTCACTGTCCACATACTGATGACCGCATAATGTATTTGTTTCGGAGAATTCAGCACATTCCTGTACATGTTGAACTGTTTGCATAAGCAGCATATGGCCAGAAGTATGTGGACATCTTTCAGCTGAGCTACAACACAGAGCTGTCCACATACGTTTGGCCAAATAGTGTATTTGTCACAGAGAAATTAGCACATTTCAGTATGTGTTAAGATGTCTACTGGTAAAAATATGTCTCCAAAAGTATGCAGACACTCATCACCGTGTTCTCTATACACGTAATGCTTAGTTGTCCACATACTTTTAGGTATAAATCCTCCTAATCCAATTAGATGTTTTAGAGAAGTGGAATAAGTGATAAAGTATGTAGACCAAATGTGGGTATTCTATATTCATAATGAGCAAAAACATTCCATTTTTGGCCAACAAGCTCTCAGTGAATTAGTTATTCTGCTTTGTTCGGTGCTTGTGGGTCATTATTGTTAGCTTATGCAAAGCTGGGATTTAATGAGCTCACAACACTCAGGTACTAATCAGACTGATGAGGGTGTAGCAGCTCAGTCCTGTAGAAACACCACCCCAACCCAAATACAAAACCAAGGGCGGTTTCTGGCTGAAGACTTTCTGAAATAAGACAAAGCATGACTGTTAGAATGCTGCTAATCCAAGCAGAAGATGCTGTTTCTCTAGCAAAAATAAAACATGAAACATTTTGTTAAACCCAAATGAGCGTGTGTTGTCAGAGATTCCCTCATTCGACTCATTCGCATGACTCTGTGTTTCAGAGAACAGTGAGTCAGTCTGAGCCGCTCTTAACTGGAGGAAGGATTTCCCAACTTCCCTGGGGGGTGTCGGGCAAACCACAGGACGCACCCACATCCAAAACATTAGCAACCAAAATTAAAAACAAGAGAAAAGGCAAGGAGACGCAATTAGATAAATCTGCCAGACTTCACAGTTCCACACTGAAACTAGCAGACAGAAAACTGATAGTATGAAGTGAACTCACCAGCTAACCTTGTAAACCCTCAACTGACCAGTTAAACCATCAACAGACCAGTTAAACCATCATCTGACCAGTTAAACCATCAACAGACCAGTTAAACCATCATCAGACCAGTTAAACCATCATCTGACCAGTTAAACCATCAACAGACCAGTTAAACCATCATCTGACCAGTTAAACCATCAACAGACCAGTTAAACCATCATCAGACCAGTTAAACCATCATCAGACCGGTTAAACCATCAACAGACCGGTTAAACCATCATCTGACCGGTTAAACCATCAACAGACCAGTTAAACCATCATCAGACCAGTTAAACCATCAACAGACCAGTTAAACCATCATCAGACCAGTTAAACCATCAACAGACCAGTTAAACCATCATCAGACCAGTTAAACCATCATCAGACCAGTTAAACCATCAACAGACCAGTTAAACCATCAACAGACCAGTTAAACCATCAACAGACCGGTTAAACCATCATCTGACCGGTTACACCATCATCTGACCGGTTAAACCATCAACAGACCGGTTAAACCATCATCAGACCAGTTAAACCATCAACAGACCAGTTAAACCATCATCAGACCAGTTAAACCATCATCAGACCAGTTAAACCATCATCAGACCAGTTAAACCATCAACAGACCAGTTAAACCATCATCAGACCAGTTAAACCATCAACAGACCAGTTAAACCATCAACAGACCAGTTAAACCATCATCTGACCGGTTAAACCATCAACAGACCGGTTAAACCATCATCAGACCAGTTAAACCATCATCAGACCAGTGAAACCATCAACAGACCGGTTAAACCATCATCTGACCGGTTAAACCATCAACAGACCAGTTAAACCATCAACAGACCAGTTAAACCATCAACAGACCAGTTAAACCATCATCAGACCAGTTAAACCATCAACAGACCGGTTAAACCATCATCAGACCAGTTAAACCATCATCTGACCGGTTAAACCATCAACAGACCGGTTAAACCATCATCTGACCGGTTAAACCATCAACAGACCAGTTAAACCATCATCAGACCAGTTAAACCATCATCAGACCAGTTAAACCATCAACAGACCAGTTAAACCATCAACAGACCAGTTAAACCATCATCTTGTGATAAAATAATTTGTCTTAAATGGTTTTTATGAGGAGAAATAAAGCTTTGGTATTTTCTGACTGTGCATCCTACATCTTTGGTTTTAAATAAAGTTTTATTCTGTTTACATCCTCCTGAGACTCAAACAACACAAACAACAGAATATATAAAGCTAAATTCATATAAACAGGATAAACTCTTCCAGCTGTGTCACTAACTGGTTCTGTAGCTGCAGCTGCCGGTGGACGCTGGTTTCTCACCTGTAGCGTTGTTGTTGTTTGTTGTGTCTGAGCTGGTCCGTCGGTGCTGCCAGCGCTTCACCTGCAGCTGCTGAAGCCAGTAGAGCATCAGCTCCTGGGTCACGGCCTGGAGAACCGGGGCAGATGAAGGAGGATGTTAAAGTTGATTCAGAACCAAAGTCTGAACAGGAAACTCCAGCAGATCTGTGGCAGCCCTACCTTGAGGACGAAGGTGCGTTCAGGGGTCTTGATGTGGAAGGTGCCCTTCTCGGCCTTCAGTGGGTAGGTGAAGGTGGCACCGCTGAGCTCCACTCGGCCAAGCGGGGTCACATCCTGCGGCGTGCGGTAGTAGAACAGCTGGTTCTTCTTCTCCTCGTAGGTGAACCAGCGCTGCTTCCAGGCCCTCAGTGGTCCCCCCTGCTTCTGCAGATACCCACACAGTCTGGGCTCACCTGAAGAAGGAACTGCCAGGTCAGGGTGCACCTGGGTCACAGAATGCCTCCATGGTGAGGGGCGGAGTCAGCGGGGCCGGAGATACGGTGGGAGGACACAGGTGGGTCTGCAGGTCTGCAGAAGGAGGAGCCTGCTGGGTGTTCAGGTGAGGAGAGTCCTGGTGGTCCTGATCCCTCTCATGTGCAGCTGAAGTCAGGTTCTCTGTAGGTGCATCCTGGAGGTTCTGCAGGTCTTTGGACTTGGAGACATGGAACTTGAGCTCCTTCTGGATTTGTTTATCAAGTGTTGAACTGAGAGCAGTTGATCCTTCGATGGAGGAGGAGGACGAGGGTCTCTTCAGGCTCTGGGTCTGGAAGACAAAGGTCCTCTGGTCTGGTGGATCCTGGGACTGACCTGGTTGTTGTTTGTGTTTGGTCCAAGAGGAATTCCTGGGTTCTTCTGGTGTCCACAAAGATGATCTGATTGTAGTAATTTTAGAGAACCTCTCAATTTTGTTGCCCTGCAGGAACAGGATCTAGTTTATTTTGATCTAGTTTAGTTGGAGAAACACTTTCTGGTTCTGGTTGATCTGGATTTGGCTTATCTTCTGAAGAAGTTGAATCTGGTGTGTTTAGTTTCTTTGTTTCAGGAAAGTTTTCTGCTTTCTGGGAATCCTTGTGGTTGGTTTGTTTGGTGAGATCTGGCTGGTCTGGTTTCTCTTCAGAATGTTGACTATCTGATGGACTCTGGTGGTCCTCAGACGATGGACTCTGGTGGTCCTCAGACGATGGACTCTGGTGGTCCTCAGACGATGGACTCTGGTGGTCCTCAGACGATGGACTCTGGTGGTTCTCTGATGATGGACTCTGGTGGTCCTCAGACGATGGACTCCGGTGGTCCTCAGACGATGGACTCCGGTGGTCCTCAGACGATGGACTCCGGTGGTCCTCAGACGATGGACTCCGGTGGTCCTCAGACGATGGACTCTGGTGGTTCTGTGACTTGGACAGACTGCTTGACTCGCAGCTCTCTTGGTCTTCGTCCTGAGACTCTGAGACTCGGCCGTCTGGTTGCAGCATTGCCTCGTCAGCTGGGGCAGGAAATGAGCGAGACGAGGCAGCGCTGGGATTTCCTGCGAGCCGCTTCCCTCCATCCTGCTAAAAACAGAAAACAGAGAGCAGGAGAATGACGGAGAGAAAGGAACTGGAACAATGTGTGAGACATTTCAGACGGCTGAAGTTTGATGTGGATGAAGATGCTGGGACAGTTTAGCACTGAAACACTCTGTGGACACGCTGAGACGTTTGGAGAAATGTCCAACCACAGTTTTCTACATGATTTAAGGTTTGT
>NC_067122.1:30528538-30706215 GCF_021347895.1 Acanthochromis polyacanthus | reverse complement strand
CTTAATGATTTTATACGCTTCAAACGCTGTTCCAGAGCTGCAGTGGACAATTTGTGCAAATATGCTGTCCATGTCATTCATTCACGCCCGAGAACGTTAAACATCATTGGCCGTCATATTTATCACTTCTCAAATCATTCTGAAGAAGAAATTTGTGTGTCAACATTATGTTCATATTAATGCAGCTGTCATGATTTTTCTGCGATTAAAATGCTGGTACTGAGCTGAAATGCACAGTTTGGTCAAATATGCTGTCCATGTCATTCATTCACGACAACCACGTTAAACATCATTAAACATCACATTTAACAGTTCTCGAATCATTCTGAAGAAGAAATTTGTGTGTCAACATTATGTTCATGTTAATACATCTGTCATCAATTTTCTGCTCTTAAAATGCTGTTCCTAAGCTAAATGCACAGTTTGGTCAAATATGCTGTCCGTGCAATTCCTTCAATCCAGAACACCTTAACATCATTGGCCTTCATATTTATCACTTCTCAATAAGTTGGAAGAAGAATTTGGTTGATAACATAAAGTGTAGAATCGTGCAGCCTTAATGATTTCCATACGCTTCAAATGCTGTCCAAGAGCTGAAATGCACAGTTTGGTCAAATATGCTGTCCATGTCATTCATTCAATCCAGAACACCTTAAACATCATTGGCCTTCATATTTGTCACTTCTCAAATAATTTTGAAGAAGAAATTTGTTTGAAAACATAAAGTGTAGAATCGTGCAGCCTTAATGATTTCCATACGCTTCAAATGCTGTTCCAGAGCTGAAATGCACAGTTTGGTCAAATATGCTGTCCATGGTCATTCATTCACGAACAACCACGTTAAACATCATTAAACATCACATTTAACAGTTTCTCGAATCATTCTGAAGAAGAAATTTTGGTGTGTCAACATTATGTTCATGGTAATACATCTGTCATCAATTTTCTGCTCTTAAAATGCTGTTCCTAAGCTGAAATGCACAGTTTGGTCAAATATGCTGTCCGTGACATTCCTTCAATCGAGAACACCTTAAACATCATTGGCCTTCATATTTATCACTTCTCAAATCAGTTGAACAAGAAATTTGTTTGAAAACATAAAGTGTAGAATCGTGCAGTCTTAATGATTTCTATACACTTCAAATGCTGTTCCAGAGCTGGAGTGCACAGTTTGTGCAAATATGCTGTCCATCTCATTCATTCACGCCCAACCACGTTAAACATCACTGGCCTTCATATTTATCACTTCTAAAATCATTCTGAAGAAGAAATTTTGTGTGTCAACATTATGTTCATATTAATGCAGCTATCATGATTTTTCTGCTATTAAAATGCTGGTACTGAGCTGAGTGCACAGTTTGGTCAAATATGCTGTCCATGTCATTCAATTCACGCCCGAGCACGTTAAACATCATTGGCCTTCATAGTTATCACTTCTCAAATCATTCTGGAGAAGAAATTTGTGTGTCAACATTATGTTCATGATAATACATCTGTCATCAATTTTCTGCTCTTAAAATGCTTTTCCTGAGCTGAAATGCACAGTTTGGTCAAATATGCTGTCAATGTCGTTCATTCACGCCCGAGCACGCTAAACATCATTGGCCTTCATATTTATCACTTCTCAAATAAGTTGAACAAGAAATTTGTTTGAAAACATTATGTTCAAATTAATGAGCTGTCATGATTTTTCTGCTCTTAAAATGCTGGTCCGCAACTGAAATGCACAATTTGGTCAAATATGCTGTCCGTGCAATTCCTTCAATTCCAGAACACCTTAAACATCATTGGCCTTCACATTTATTACTTCTCAAATCATTCTGAAGAAGAAATTTGTGTGTGAACATGAACTCCACGTTAATACGGACGTCATGATTTTTCTGCTCTTACAATGCTGGTCGGGAGCTGAAATGCACAATTTGGTCAAACATGCTGTCCATGCAATTCCTTCAATCCAGAACACCTTAAATATCATTGGCCTTCATATTTATCACTTCTCAAATCAGTTTGAAGAAGAAATTTGTTTGATAACATAAAGTGTAGAATCGTGCAGCCTTAATGATTTCTATACGCTTCAAATGCTGTTCCAGAGCTGAAATGCACAGTTTGGTCAATATGCTGTCCGTGCAATTCCTTCAATCCAGAACACCTTAAACATCATTGGCCTTCATATTTATCACTTCTCAAATCATTCTGGAGAAGAAATTTGTGTGTCAACATTATGTTCATGTCAAAACAGCTGTCATGATTTTTCTGCTATTAAAATGCTGGTCCGGAGCTAAAATACACAGTTTGGACAAATATGCTTTCCATCGAATCACTTCAAACCAAACCAACTCAAACATCACTTGTTTCACTTCTCAAATCATTTTGAAGAAGAAATTTGTTTGATAACAAAAAGTGTAGAATCGTGCAGCCTTAATGATTTCTATACGCTTCAAACGCTGTTCCAGAGCTGCAGTGGACAATTTGTGCAAATATGCTGTCCATGTCATTCATTCACGCCCGAGAACGTTAAACATCATTGGCCGTCATATTTATCACTTCTCAAATCATTCTGAAGAAGAAATTTGTGTGTCAACATTATGTTCATATTAATGCAGCTGTCATGATTTTTCTGCGATTAAAATGCTGGTACTGAGCTGAAATGCACAGTTTGGTTAAATATGCTGTCCATGTCATTCATTCACGAACAACCACGTTAAACATCATTAAACATCACATTTAACAGTTCTCGAATCATTCTGAAGAAGAAATTTGTGTGTCAACATTATGTTCATGTTAATACATCTGTCATCAATTTTCTGCTCTTAAAATGCTGTTCCTAAGCTGAAATGCACAGTTTGGTCAAATATGCTGTCCGTGCAATTCCTTCAATCCAGAACACCTTAAACATCATTGGCCTTCATATTTATCACTTCTCAAATAAGTTGGAAGAAGAAATTTGGTTGATAACATAAAGTGTAGAATCGTGCAGCCTTAATGATTTCCATACGCTTCAAATGCTGTTCCAGAGCTGAAATGCACAGTTTGGTCAAATATGCTGTCCATGTCATTCATTCAATCCAGAACACCTTAAACATCATTGGCCTTCATATTTGTCACTTCTCAAATAATTTTGAAGAAGAAATTTGTTTGAAAACATAAAGTGTAGAATCGTGCAGCCTTAATGATTTCCATACGCTTCAAATGCTGTTCCAGAGCTGAAATGCACAGTTTGTGCAAATATGCAAATATGCTGTCCGTGCAATTCCTTCAATCCAGAACACCTTAAACATCATTGGCCTCATATTTATCACTTCTCAAATCATTCTGGAGAAGAAATTTGTGTGTCAACATTATGTTCATGTCAAAACAGCTGTCATGATTGTTCTGCTATTAAAATGCTGGTCCGGAGCTAAAATACACAGTTTGGACAAATATGCTTTCCATCGAATCACTTCAAACCAAACCAACTCAAACATCACTTGTTTCACTTCTCAAATCATTTTGAAGAAGAAATTTGTTTGATAACAAAAAGTGTAGAATCGTGCAGCCTTAATGATTTCGATACGCTTCAAACGCTGTTCCAGAGCTGCAGTGGACAATTTGTGCAAATATGCTGTCCATGTCATTCATTCACGCCCGAGAACGTTAAACATCATTGGCCGTCATATTTATCACTTCTCAAATCATTCTGAAGAAGAAATTTGTGTGTCAACATTATGTTCATATTAATGCAGCTGTCATGATTTTTCTGCGATTAAAATGCTGGTACTGAGCTGAAATGCACAGTTTGGTCAAATATGCTGTCCATGTCATTCATTCACGAACAACCACGTTAAACATCATTAAACATCACATTTAACAGTTCTCGAATCATTCTGAAGAAGAAATTTGTGTGTCAACATTATGTTCATGTTAATACATCTGTCATCAATTTTCTGCTCTGAAAATGCTTTTCCTAAGCTGAAATGCACAGTTTTGTCAAATATGTTGTCAAATATGCTGTCCATGTCGTTCATTCACGCCCAAACACGTTAAACATCATTGGCCTTCATATTTATCACTTCTCAAATCATTCTGGAGAAGAAATTTGTTTGATAAAATAAAGTGTAGAATCGTGCAGCCTTAATGATTTCTATAGGCTTCAAATGCTGTTCCAGAGCTGAAATGCACAGTTTGATCAAATATGCTGTCCGTGCAATTCCTTCAATCCAGAACACCTTAAACATAATTGGCCTTCATATTTATCACTTCTCAAATAATTTTGAAGAAGAAATTTGTTTGAAAACATAAAGTGTAGAATCGTGCAGCCTTAATGATTTCTATACGCTTCAATCGCTGTTCCAGAGCTGCAGTGCACAGTTTGTGCAAATATGCTGTCCATGTCATTCATTCAATCCAGAACACCTTAAACATCATTGGCCTTCATATTTGTCACTTCTCAAATAATTTTGAAGAAGAAATTTGTTTGAAAACATAAAGTGTAGAATCGTGCAGCCTTAATGATTTCCATACGCTTCAAATGCTGTTCCAGAGCTGAAATGCACAGTTTGGTGAAATATGCTGTCCGTGCCATTCCTTCAATCGAGAACACCTTAAACATCATTGGCCTTCATATTTATCACTTCTCAAATCAGTTGAACAAGAAATTTGTTTGAAAACATAAAGTGTAGAATCGTGCAGTCTTAATGATTTCTATACACTTCAAATGCTGTTCCAGAGCTGGAGTGCACAGTTTGTGCAAATATGCTGTCCATGTCATTCATTCACGCCCAACCACGTTAAACATCATTGGCCTTCATATTTATCACTTCTAAAATCATTCTGAAGAAGAAATTTGTG
Source organism: Acanthochromis polyacanthus (assembly GCF_021347895.1). Lineage (NCBI taxonomy): Eukaryota > Metazoa > Chordata > Actinopteri > Pomacentridae > Acanthochromis > Acanthochromis polyacanthus. The sequence goes on along the minus strand of NC_067122.1, from coordinate 30,701,388 downwards.
TGTCAACATTATGTTCATATTAATGCAGCTGTCATGATTTTTCTGCTATTAAAATGCTGGTACTGAGCTGAGTGCACAGTTTGGTCAAATATGCTGTCCATGTCATTCATTCACGCCCGAGCACGTTAAACATCATTGGCCTTCATAGTTATCACTTCTCAAATCATTCTGGAGAAGAAATTTGTGTGTCAACATTATGTTCATGATAATACATCTGTCATCAATTTTCTGCTCTTAAAATGCTTTTCCTGAGCTGAAATGCACAGTTTGGTCAAATATGCTGTCAATGTCGTTCATTCACGACCGAGCACGCTAAACATCATTGGCCTTCATATTTATCACTTCTCAAATAAGTTGAACAAGAAATTTGTTTGAAAACATTATGTTCATATTAATGAGCTGTCACGATTTTTCTGCTCTTAAAATGCTGGTCCGCAACTGAAATGCACAATTTGGTCAAATATGCTGTCCGTGCAATTCCTTCAATTCCAGAACACCTTAAACATCATTGGCCTTCACATTTATTACTTCTCAAATCATTCTGAAGAAGAAATTTGTGTGTGAACATGAACTCCACGTTAATACGGACGTCATGATTTTTCTGCTCTTACAATGCTGGTCGGGAGCTGAAATGCACAATTTGGTCAAACATGCTGTCCATGCAATTCCTTCAATCCAGAACACCTTAAATATCATTGGCCTTCATATTTATCACTTCTCAAATCAGTTTGAAGAAGAAATTTGTTTGATAACATAAAGTGTAGAATCGTGCAGCCTTAATGATTTCTATTGGCTTCAAATGCTGTTCCAGAGCTGAAATGCACAGTTTGGTCAAATATGCTGTCCGTGCAATTCCTTCAATCCAGAACACCTTAAACATCATTGGCCTTCATATTTATCACTTCTCAAATCATTCTGGAGAAGAAATTTGTGTGTCAACATTATGTTCATGTCAAAACAGCTGTCATGATTTTTCTGCTATTAAAATGCTGGTCCGGAGCTAAAATACACAGTTTGGACAAATATGCTTTCCATCGAATCACTTCAAACCAAACCAACTCAAACATCACTTGTTTCACTTCTCAAATCATTTTGAAGAAGAAATTTGTTTGATAACAAAAAGTGTAGAATCGTGCAGCCTTAATGATTTCTATACGCTTCAAACGCTGTTCCAGAGCTGCAGTGGACAATTTGTGCAAATATGCTGTCCATGTCATTCATTCACGCCCGAGAACGTTAAACATCATTGGCCGTCATATTTATCACTTCTCAAATCATTCTGAAGAAGAAATTTGTGTGTCAACATTATGTTCATATTAATGCAGCTGTCATGATTTTTCTGCGATTAAAATGCTGGTACTGAGCTGAAATGCACAGTTTGGTCAAATATGCTGTCCATGTCATTCATTCACGAACAACCACGTTAAACATCATTAAACATCACATCTAACAGTTCTCGAATCATTCTGAAGAAGAAATTTGTGTGTCAACATTATGTTCATGTTAATACATCTGTCATCAATTTTCTGCTCTTAAAATGCTTTTCCTGAGCTGAAATGCACAGTTTGGTCAGATATGCTGTCAATGTCGTTCATTCACGACCGAGCACGCTAAACATCATTGGCCTTCATATTTATCACTTCTCAAATCAGTTGAACAAGAAATTTGTTTGAAAACATAAAGTGTAGAATCGTGCAGTCTTAATGATTTCTATACGCTTCAAATGCTGTTCCAGAGCTGGAGTGCACAGTTTGTGCAAATATGCTGTCCATGTCATTCATTCACGCCCAACCACGTTAAACATCATTGGCCTTCATATTTATCACTTCTCAAATCATTCTGAAGAAGACATTTGTGCGTCAACATTATGTTCATGTTAATATAGACGTCATGATTTATCTGCTCTTAAAATGTTGTTCCTGAGCTGAAATGCACAGTTTGGACAAATATTCTTTCCATCGAATCACTTCAAACCAAACCAACTCAAACATCACTTGTTTCACTTCTCAAATCATTTTGAAGAAGAAATTTGTTTCAAAACATAAAGTGTAGAATCGTGCAGCCTTAATGATTTCCATACGCTTCAAATGCTGTTCCAGAGCTGAAATGCACAGTTTGGTCAAATATGCTGTCCGTGCAATTCCTTCAATCCAGAACACCTTAAACATCATTGGCCTTCATATTTATCACTTCTCAAATCATTCTGGAGAAGAAATTTGTGTGTCAACATTATGTTCATGTCAAAACAGCTGTCATGATTTTTCTGCTATTAAAATGCTGGTCCGGAGCTAAAATACACAGTTTGGACAAATATGCTTTCCATCGAATCACTTCAAACCAAACCAACTCAAACATCACTTGTTTCACTTCTCAAATCATTTTGAAGAAGAAATTTGTTTGATAACAAAAAGTGTAGAATCGTGCAGCCTTAATGATTTCTATACGCTTCAAACGCTGTTCCAGAGCTGCAGTGGACAATTTGTGCAAATATGCTGTCCATGTCATTCATTCACGCCCGAGAACGTTAAACATCATTGGCCGTCATATTTATCACTTCTCAAATCATTCTGAAGAAGAAATTTGTGTGTGAACATGAACTCCACGTTAATAGGGACGTCATGATTTTTCTGCTCTTACAATGCTGGTTGGGAGCTGAAATGCACAATTTGGTCAAACATGCTGTCCATGCAATTCCTTCAATCCAGAACACCTTAAATATCATTGGCCTTCATATTTATCACTTCTCAAATCAGTTTGAAGAAGAAATTTGTTTGATAACATAAAGTGTAGAATCGTGCAGCCTTAATGATTTCCATACGCTTCAAATGCTGTTCCAGAGCTGAAATGCACAGTTTGGTCAAATATGCTGTCCGTGCAATTCCTTCAATCCAGAACACCTTAAACATCATTGGCCTTCATATTTATCACTTCTCAAATCATTCTGGAGAAGAAATTTGTGTGTCAACATTATGTTCATGTCAAAACAGCTGTCATGATTGTTCTGCTATTAAAATGCTGGTCCGGAGCTAAAATACACAGTTTGGACAAATATGCTTTCCATCGAATCACTTCAAACCAAACCAACTCAAACATCACTTGTTTCACTTCTCAAATCATTTTGAAGAAGAAATTTGTTTGATAACAAAAAGTGTAGAATCGTGCAGCCTTAATGATTTCTATACGCTTCAAACGCTGTTCCAGAGCTGCAGTGGACAATTTGTGCAAATATGCTGTCCATGTCATTCATTCACGCCCGAGAACGTTAAACATCATTGGCCGTCATATTTATCACTTCTCAAATCATTCTGAAGAAGAAATTTGTGTGTCAACATTATGTTCATATTAATGCAGCTGTCATGATTTTTCTGCTATTAAAATGCTGGTACTGAGCTGAAGTGCACAGTTTGGTCAAATATGCTGTCCATGTCATTCATTCACGAACAACCACGTTAAACATCATTAAACATCACATCTAACAGTTCTCGAATCATTCTGAAGAAGAAATTTGTGTGTCAACATTATGTTCATGTTAATACATCTGTCATCAATTTTCTGCTCTTAAAATGCTGTTCCTAAGCTGAAATGCACAGTTTGGTCAAATATGCTGTCCGTGCAATTCCTTCAATCCAGAACACCTTAAACATCATTGACCTTCATATTTGTCACTTCTCAAATAATTTTGAAGAAGAAATTTGTTTGAAAACATAAAGTGTAGAATCGTGCAGCCTTAATGATTTCCATACGCTTCAAATGCTGTTCCAGAGCTGAAATGCACAGTTTGGTGAAATATGCTGTCCGTGCCATTCCTTCAATCGAGAACACCTTAAACATCATTGGCCTTCATATTTATCACTTCTCAAATCAGTTGAACAAGAAATTTGTTTGAAAACATAAAGTGTAGAATCGTGCAGTCTTAATGATTTCTATACACTTCAAATGCTGTTCCAGAGCTGGAGTGCACAGTTTGTGCAAATATGCTGTCCATGTCATTCATTCACGCCCAACCACGTTAAACATCATTGGCCTTCATATTTATCACTTCTAAAATCATTCTGAAGAAGAAATTTGTGTGTCAACATTATGTTCATATTAATGCAGCTATCATGATTTTTCTGCTATTAAAATGCTGGTACTGAGCTGAGTGCACAGTTTGGTCAAATATGCTGTCCATGTCATTCATTCACGCCCGAGCACGTTAAACATCATTGGCCTTCATAGTTATCACTTCTCAAATCATTCTGGAGAAGAAATTTGTGTGTCAACATTATGTTCATGATAATACATCTGTCATCAATTTTCTGCTCTTAAAATGCTTTTCCTGAGCTGAAATGCACAGTTTGGTCAAATATGCTGTCAATGTCGTTCATTCACGACCGAGCACGCTAAACATCATTGGCCTTCATATTTATCACTTCTCAAATAAGTTGAACAAGAAATTTGTTTGAAAACATTATGTTCATATTAATGAGCTGTCACGATTTTTCTGCTCTTAAAATGCTGGTCCGCAACTGAAATGCACAATTTGGTCAAATATGCTGTCCGTGCAATTCCTTCAATTCCAGAACACCTTAAACATCATTGGCCTTCACATTTATTACTTCTCAAATCATTCTGAAGAAGAAATTTGTGTGTGAACATGAACTCCACGTTAATACGGACGTCATGATTTTTCTGCTCTTACAATGCTGGTCGGGAGCTGAAATGCACAATTTGGTCAAACATGCTGTCCATGCAATTCCTTCAATCCAGAACACCTTAAATATCATCGGCCTTCATATTTATCACTTCTCAAATCAGTTTGAAGAAGAAATTTGTTTGATAACATAAAGTGTAGAATCGTGCAGCCTTAATGATTTCTATAGGCTTCAAATGCTGTTCCAGAGCTGAAATGCACAGTTTGGTCAAATATGCTGTCCGTGCAATTCCTTCAATCCAGAACACCTTAAACATCATTGGCCTTCATATTTATCACTTCTCAAATCATTCTGGAGAAGAAATTTGTGTGTCAACATTATGTTCATGTCAAAACAGCTGTCATGATTGTTCTGCTATTAAAATGCTGGTCCGGAGCTAAAATACACAGTTTGGACAAATATGCTTTCCATCGAATCACTTCAAACCAAACCAACTCAAACATCACTTGTTTCACTTCTCAAATCATTTTGAAGAAGAAATTTGTTTGATAACAAAAAGTGTAGAATCGTGCAGCCTTAATGATTTCGAGACGCTTCAAACGCTGTTCCAGAGCTGCAGTGGACAATTTGTGCAAATATGCTGTCCATGTCATTCATTCACGCCCGAGAACGTTAAACATCATTGGCCGTCATATTTATCACTTCTCAAATCATTCTGAAGAAGAAATTTGTGTGTCAACATTATGTTCATATTAATGCAGCTGTCATGATTTTTCTGCGATTAAAATGCTGGTACTGAGCTGAAATGCACAGTTTGGTCAAATATGCTGTCCATGTCATTCATTCACGAACAACCACGTTAAACATCATTAAACATCACATTTAACAGTTCTCGAATCATTCTGAAGAAGAAATTTGTGTGTCAACATTATGTTCATGTTAATACATCTGTCATCAATTTTCTGCTCTTAAAATGCTGTTCCTAAGCTGAAATGCACAGTTTGGTCAAATATGCTGTCCGTGCAATTCCTTCAATCCAGAACACCTTAAACATCATTGGCCTTCATATTTATCACTTCTCAAATAAGTTGGAAGAAGAATTTGGTTGATAACATAAAGTGTAGAATCGTGCAGCCTTAATGATTTCCATACGCTTCAAATGCTGTTCCAGAGCTGAAATGCACAGTTTGGTCAAATATGCTGTCCATGTCATTCATTCAATCCAGAACACCTTAAACATCATTGGCCTTCATATTTGTCACTTCTCAAATAATTTTGAAGAAGAAATTTGTTTGAAAACATAAAGTGTAGAATCGTGCAGCCTTAATGATTTCCATACGCTTCAAATGCTGTTCCAGAGCTGAAATGCACAGTTTGGTCAAATATGCTGTCCATGTCATTCATTCACGAACAACCACGTTAAACATCATTAAACATCACATTTAACAGTTCTCGAATCATTCTGAAGAAGAAATTTGTGTGTCAACATTATGTTCATGTTAATACATCTGTCATCAATTTTCTGCTCTTAAAATGCTGTTCCTAAGCTGAAATGCACAGTTTGGTCAAATATGCTGTCCGTGACATTCCTTCAATCGAGAACACCTTAAACATCATTGGCCTTCATATTTATCACTTCTCAAATCAGTTGAACAAGAAATTTGTTTGAAAACATAAAGTGTAGAATCGTGCAGTCTTAATGATTTCTATACGCTTCAAATGCTGTTCCAGAGCTGGAGTGCACAGTTTGTGCAAATATGCTGTCCATGTCATTCATTCACGCCCAACCACGTTAAACATCATTGGCCTTCATATTTATCACTTCTAAAATCATTCTGAAGAAGAAATTTGTGTGTCAACATTATGTTCATATTAATGCAGCTATCATGATTTTTCTGCTATTAAAATGCTGGTACTGAGCTGAGTGCACAGTTTGGTCAAATATGCTGTCCATGTCATTCATTCACGCCCGAGCACGTTAAACATCATTGGCCTTCATAGTTATCACTTCTCAAATCATTCTGGAGAAGAAATTTGTGTGTCAACATTATGTTCATGATAATACATCTGTCATCAATTTTCTGCTCTTAAAATGCTTTTCCTGAGCTGAAATGCACAGTTTGGTCAAATATGCTGTCAATGTCGTTCATTAACGCCCGAGCACGCTAAACATCATTGGCCTTCATATTTATCACTTCTCAAATAAGTTGAACAAGAAATTTGTTTGAAAACATTATGTTCAAATTAATGAGCTGTCATGATTTTTCTGCTCTTAAAATGCTGGTCCGCAACTGAAATGCACAATTTGGTCAAATATGCTGTCCGTGCAATTCCTTCAATTCCAGAACACCTTAAACATCATTGGCCTTCACATTTATTACTTCTCAAATCATTCTGAAGTAGAAATTTGTGTGTGAACATGAACTCCACGTTAATACGGACGTCATGATTTTTCTGCTCTTACAATGCTGGTCGGGAGCTGAAATGCACAATTTGGTCAAACATGCTGTCCATGCAATTCCTTCAATCCAGAACACCTTAAATATCATTGGCCTTCATATTTATCACTTCTCAAATCAGTTTGAAGAAGAAATTTGTTTGATAACATAAAGTGTAGAATCGTGCAGCCTTAATGATTTCTATACGCTTCAAATGCTGTTCCAGAGCTGAAATGCACAGTTTGGTCAAATATGCTGTCCGTGCAATTCCTTCAATCCAGAACACCTTAAACATCATTGGCCTTCATATTTATCACTTCTCAAATCATTCTGGAGAAGAAATTTGTGTGTCAACATTATGTTCATGTCAAAACAGCTGTCATGATTTTTCTGCTATTAAAATGCTGGTCCGGAGCTAAAATACACAGTTTGGACAAATATGCTTTCCATCGAATCACTTCAAACCAAACCAACTCAAACATCACTTGTTTCACTTCTCAAATCATTTTGAAGAAGAAATTTGTTTGATAACAAAAAGTGTAGAATCGTGCAGCCTTAATGATTTCTATACGCTTCAAACGCTGTTCCAGAGCTGCAGTGGACAATTTGTGCAAATATGCTGTCCATGTCATTCATTCACGCCCGAGAACGTTAAACATCATTGGCCGTCATATTTATCACTTCTCAAATCATTCTGAAGAAGAAATTTGTGTGTCAACATTATGTTCATATTAATGCAGCTGTCATGATTTTTCTGCGATTAAAATGCTGGTACTGAGCTGAAATGCACAGTTTGGTTAAATATGCTGTCCATGTCATTCATTCACGAACAACCACGTTAAACATCATTAAACATCACATTTAACAGTTCTCGAATCATTCTGAAGAAGAAATTTGTGTGTCAACATTATGTTCATGTTAATACATCTGTCATCAATTTTCTGCTCTTAAAATGCTGTTCCTAAGCTGAAATGCACAGTTTGGTCAAATATGCTGTCCGTGCAATTCCTTCAATCCAGAACACCTTAAACATCATTGGCCTTCATATTTATCACTTCTCAAATAAGTTGGAAGAAGAAATTTGGTTGATAACATAAAGTGTAGAATCGTGCAGCCTTAATGATTTCCATACGCTTCAAATGCTGTTCCAGAGCTGAAATGCACAGTTTGGTCAAATATGCTGTCCATGTCATTCATTCAATCCAGAACACCTTAAACATCATTGGCCTTCATATTTGTCACTTCTCAAATAATTTTGAAGAAGAAATTTGTTTGAAAACATAAAGTGTAGAATCGTGCAGCCTTAATGATTTCCATACGCTTCAAATGCTGTTCCAGAGCTGAAATGCACAGTTTGTGCAAATATGCAAATATGCTGTCCGTGCAATTCCTTCAATCCAGAACACCTTAAACATCATTGGCCTCATATTTATCACTTCTCAAATCATTCTGGAGAAGAAATTTGTGTGTCAACATTATGTTCATGTCAAAACAGCTGTCATGATTGTTCTGCTATTAAAATGCTGGTCCGGAGCTAAAATACACAGTTTGGACAAATATGCTTTCCATCGAATCACTTCAAACCAAACCAACTCAAACATCACTTGTTTCACTTCTCAAATCATTTTGAAGAAGAAATTTGTTTGATAACAAAAAGTGTAGAATCGTGCAGCCTTAATGATTTCGAGACGCTTCAAACGCTGTTCCAGAGCTGCAGTGGACAATTTGTGCAAATATGCTGTCCATGTCATTCATTCACGCCCGAGAACGTTAAACATCATTGGCCGTCATATTTATCACTTCTCAAATCATTCTGAAGAAGAAATTTGTGTGTCAACATTATGTTCATATTAATGCAGCTGTCATGATTTTTCTGCGATTAAAATGCTGGTACTGGCTGAAATGCACAGTTTGGTCAAATATGCTGTCCATGTCATTCATTCACGAACAACCACGTTAAACATCATTAAACATCACATTTAACAGTTCTCGAATCATTCTGAAGAAGAAATTTGTGTGTCAACATTATGTTCATGTTAATACATCTGTCATCAATTTTCTGCTCTGAAAATGCTTTTCCTAAGCTGAAATGCACAGTTTTGTCAAATATGTTGTCAAATATGCTGTCCATGTCGTTCATTCACGCCCAAACACGTTAAACATCATTGGCCTTCATATTTATCACTTCTCAAATCATTCTGGAGAAGAAATTTGTTTGATAAAATAAAGTGTAGAATCGTGCAGCCTTAATGATTTCTATAGGCTTCAAATGCTGTTCCAGAGCTGAAATGCACAGTTTGATCAAATATGCTGTCCGTGCAATTCCTTCAATCCAGAACACCTTAAACATAATTGGCCTTCATATTTATCACTTCTCAAATCATTCTGGAGAAGAAATTTGTGTGTCAACATTATGTTCATGTCAAAACAGCTGTCATGATTTTTCTGCTATTAAAATGCTGGTCCGGAGCTAAAATTCACAGTTTGAACAAATATGCTTTCCATCGAATCACTTCAAACCAAACCAACTCAAACATCACTTGTTTCACTTCTCAAATCATTTTGAAGAAGAAATTTGTTTGATAACAAAAAGTGTAGAATCGTGCAGCCTTAATGATTTCTATACGCTTCAAACGCTGTTCCAGAGCTGCAGTGGACAATTTGTGCAAATATGCTGTCCAAGTCATTCATTCACGCCCGAGAACGTTAAACATCATTGGCCGTCATATTTATCACTTCTCAAATCATTCTGAAGAAGAAATTTGTGTGTCAACATTATGTTCATATTAATGCAGCTGTCATGATTTTTCTGCTATTAAAATGCTGGTACTGAGCTGAAATGCACAGTTTGGTCAAATATGCTGTCCATGTCATTCATTCACGAACAACCACGTTAAACATCATTAAACATCACATTTAACAGTTCTCGAATCATTCTGAAGAAGAAATTTGTGTGTCAACATTATGTTCATGTTAATACATCTGTCATCAATTTTCTGCTCTTAAAATGCTGTTCCTAAGCTGAAATGCACAGTTTGGTCAAATATGCTGTCCGTGCAATTCCTTCAATCCAGAACACCTTAAACATCATTGGCCTTCATATTTATCACTTCTCAAATAAGTTGGAAGAAGAAATTTGGTTGATAACATAAAGTGTAGAATCGTGCAGCCTTAATGATTTCCATACGCTTCAAATGCTGTTCCAGAGCTGAAATGCACAGTTTGGTCAAATATGCTGTCCATGTCATTCATTCAATCCAGAACACCTTAAACATCATTGGCCTTCATATTTGTCACTTCTCAAATAATTTTGAAGAAAAAATTTGTTTGAAAACATAAAGTGTAGAATCGTGAAGCCTTAATGATTTCCATACGCTTCAAATGCTGTTCCAGAGCTGAAATGCACAGTTTGGTCAAATATGCTGTCCATGTCATTCATTCACGAACAACCACGTTAAACATCATTAAACATCACATTTAACAGTTCTCGAATCATTCTGAAGAAGAAATTTGTGTGTCAACATTATGTTCATGTTAATACATCTGTCATCAATTTTCTGCTCTTAAAATGCTGTTCCTAAGCTGAAATGCACAGTTTGGTGAAATATGCTGTCCGTGCCATTCCTTCAATCGAGAACACCTTAAACATCATTGGCCTTCATATTTATCACTTCTCAAATCAGTTGAACAAGAAATTTGTTTGAAAACATAAAGTGTAGAATCGTGCAGTCTTAATGATTTCTATACACTTCAAATGCTGTTCCAGAGCGGGAGTGCACAGTTTGTGCAAATATGCTGTCCATGTCATTCATTCACGCCCAACCACGTTAAACATCATTGGCCTTCATATTTATCACTTCTAAAATCATTCTGAAGAAGAAATTTGTGTGTCAACATTATGTTCATATTAATGCAGCTATCATGATTTTTCTGCTATTAAAATGCTGGTACTGAGCTGAGTGCACAGTTTGGTCAAATATGCTGTCCATGTCATTCATTCACGCCCGAGCACGTTAAACATCATTGGCCTTCATAGTAATCACTTCTCAAATCATTCTGGAGAAGAAATTTGTGTGTCAACATTATGTTCATGATAATACATCTGTCATCAATTTTCTGCTCTTAAAATGCTTTTCCTGAGCTGAAATGCACAGTTTGGTCAAATATGCTGTCCATGTCATTCATTCACGCCCGAGCACGTTAAACATCATTGGCCGTCATATTTATCACTTCTCAAATCATTCTGAAGAAGAAATTTGTGTGTCAACATTATGTTCATGTCAAAACAGCTGTCATGATTTTTCTGCTATTAAAATGCTGGTTCTGAGCTGAAATGCACAGTTTGGTCAAATATGCTGTCCATGTCATTCATTCACGAACAACCACGTTAAACATCATTAAACATCACATTTAACAGTTCTCGAATCATTCTGAAGAAGAAATTTGTGTGTCAACATTATGTTCATGTTAATACATCTGTCATCAATTTTCTGCTCTTAAAATGCTGTTCCTAAGCTGAAATGCACAGTTTGGTCAAATATGCTGTCCGTGCAATTCCTTCAATCCAGAACACCTTAAACATCATTGGCCTTCATATTTATCACTTCTCAAATAAGTTGGAAGAAGAAATTTGGTTGATAACATAAAGTGTAGAACCGTGCAGCCTTAATGATTTCCATACGCTTCAAATGCTGTTCCAGAGCTGAAATGCACAGTTTGGTCAAATATGCTGTCCATGTCATTCATTCAATCCAGAACACCTTAAACATCATTGGCCTTCATATTTATCACTTCTCAAATCAGTTTGAAGAAGAAATTTGTTTGATAACATAAAGTGTAGAATCGTGCAGCCTTAATGATTTCTATAGGCTTCAAATGCTGTTCCAGAGCTGAAATGCACAGTTTGGTCAAATATGCTGTCCGTGCAATTCCTTCAATCCAGAACACCTTAAACATCATTGGCCTTCATATTTATCACTTCTCAAATCATTCTGGAGAAGAAATTTGTGTGTCAACATTATGTTCATGTCAAAACAGCTGTCATGATTTTTCTGCTATTAAAATGCTGGTCCGGAGCTAAAATACACAGTTTGGACAAATATGCTTTCCATCGAATCACTTCAAACCAAACCAACTCAAACATCACTTGTTTCACTTCTCAAATCATTTTGAAGAAGAAATTTGTTTGATAACAAAAAGTGTAGAATCGTACAGCCTTAATGATTTCGAGACGCTTCAAACGCTGTTCCAGAGCTGCAGTGGACAATTTGTGCAAATATGCTGTCAATGTCATTCATTCACGCCCGAGAACGTTAAACATCATTGGCCGTCATATTTATCACTTCTCAAATCATTCTGAAGAAGAAATTTGTGTGTCAACATTATGTTCATATTAATGCAGCTGTCATGATTTTTCTGCGATTAAAATGCTGGTACTGAGCTGAAATGCACAGTTTGGTCAAATATGCTGTCCATGCAATTCCTTCAATCCAGAACACCTTAAATATCATTGGCCTTCATATTTATCACTTCTCAAATCAGTTTGAAGAAGAAATTTGTTTGATAACATAAAGTGTAGAATCGTGCAGCCTTAATGATTTCTATAGGCTTCAAATGCTGTTCCAGAGCTGAAATGCACAGTTTGGTCAAATATGCTGTCCGTGCAATTCCTTCAATCCAGAACACCTTAAACATCATTGGCTTTCATATTTATCACTTCTCAAATCATTCTGAAGAAGAAATTTGTGTGTCAACATGATGTTCATATTAATGCAGCTGTCATGATTTTTCTGCGATTAAAATGCTGGTACTGAGCTGAAATGCACAGTTTGGTCAAATATGCTGTCCATGTCATTCATTCACGAACAACCACGTTAAACATCATTAAACATCACATTTAACAGTTCTCGAATCATTCTGAAGAAGAAATTTGTGAGTCAACATTATGTTCATGTTAATACATCTGTCATCAATTTTCTGCTCTTAAAATGCTGTTCCTAAGCTGAAATGCACAGTTTGGTCAAATATGCTGTCCGTGCAATTCCTTCAATCCAGAACACCTTAAACATCATTGGCCTTCATATTTATCACTTCTCAAATAATTTTGAAGAAGAAATTTGTTTGAAAACATAAAGTGTAGAATCGTGCAGTCTTAATGATTTCTATACACTTCAAATGCTGTTCCAGAGCTGGAGTGCACAGTTTGTGCAAATATGCTGTCCATGTCATTCATTCACGCCCAACCACGTTAAACATCATTGGTCTTCATAGTTATCACTTCTCAAATCATTCTGGAGAAGAAATTTGTGTGTCAACATTATGTTCATGATAATACATCTGTCATCAATTTTCTGCTCTTAAAATGCTTTTCCTGAGCTGAAATGCACAGTTTGGTCAAATATGCTGTCAATGTCGTTCATTCACGCCCGAGCACGCTAAACATCATTGGCCTTCATATTTATCACTTCTCAAATAAGTTGAACAAGAAATTTGTTTGAAAACATTATGTTCATATTAATAAGCTGTCACGATTTTTCTGCTCTTAAAATGCTGGTCCGCAACTGAAATGCACAGTTTGGTCAAATATGCTGTCCGTGCAATTCCTTCAATTCCAGAACACCTTAAACATCATTGGCCTTCACATTTATTACTTCTCAAATCATTCTGAAGAAGAAATTTGTGTGTGAACATGAACTCCACGTTAATACGGACGTCATGATTTTTCTGCTCTTACAATGCTGGTCGGGAGCTGAAATGCACAATTTGGTCAAACATGCTGTCCATGCAATTCCTTCAATCCAGAACACCTTAAATATCATTGGCCTTCATATTTATCACTTCTCAAATCAGTTTGAAGAAGAAATTTGTTTGATAACATAAAGTGTAGAATCGTGCAGCCTTAATGATTTCTATAGGCTTCAGAGCATTTTCAGAGCTGAAATGCACAGTTTGGTCAAATATGCTGTCCGTGCAATTCCTTCAATCCAGAACACCTTAAACATCATTGACCTTCATATTTATCACTTCTCAAATCATTCTGGAGAAGAAATTTGTGTGTCAACATTATGTTCATGTCAAAACAGCTGTCATGATTTTTCTGCTATTAAAATGCTGGTCCGGAGCTAAAATACACAGTTTGGACAAATATGCTTTCCATCGAATCACATCAAACCAAACCAACTCAAACATCACTTGTTTCACTTCTCAAATCATTTTGAAGAAGAAATTTGTTTGATAACAAAAAGTGTAGAATCGTGCAGCCTTAATGATTTCTAAACGCTTCAAACGCTGTTCCAGAGCTGCAGTGGACAATTTGTGCAAATATGCTGTCCATGTCATTCATTCACGCCCAAGAACGTTAAACATCATTGGCCGTCAAAATATCACTTCTCAAATCATTCTGAAGAAGAAATTTGTGTGTCAACATGATGTTCATATTAATGCAGCTGTCATGATTTTTCTGCGATTAAAATGCTGGTACTGAGCTGAAATGCACAGTTTGGTCAAATATGCTGTCCATGTCATTCATTCACGCCCGAGCACGTTAAACATCATTGGCCTTCATTGTTATCACTTCTCAAATAATTCTGGAGAAGAAATTTGTGTGTCAACATTATGTTCATGATAATACATCTGTCATCAATTTTCTGCTCTTAAAATGCTTTTCCTGAGCTGAAATGCACAGTTTGGTCAAATATGCTGTCAATGTCGTTCATTCACGCCCGAGCACGCTAAACATCATTGGCCTTCATATTTGTCACTTCTAAAATAATTTTGAAGAAGAAATTTGTTTGAAAACATAAAGTGTAGAATCGTGAAGCCTTAATGATTTCCATACGCTTCAAATGCTGTTCCAGAGCTGAAATGCACAGTTTGGTCAAATATGCTGTCCATGTCATTCATTCAATCCAGAACACCTTAAACATCATTGGCCTTCATATTTATCACTTCTCAAATAATTTTGAAGAAGAAATTTGTTTGAAAACATAAAGTGTAGAATCGTGCAGTCTTAATGATTTCTATACACTTCAAATGCTGTTCCAGAGCTGGAGTGCACAGTTTGTGCAAATATGCTGTCCATGTCATTCATTCACGCCCAACCACGTTAAACATCATTGGTCTTCATAGTTATCACTTCTCAAATCATTCTGGAGAAGAAATTTGTGTGTCAACACTATGTTCATGATAATACATCTGTCATCAATTTTCTGCTCTTAAAATGCTTTTCCTGAGCTGAAATGCACAGTTTGGTCAAATATGCTGTCAATGTCGTTCATTCACGCCCGAGCACGCTAAACATCATTGGCCTTCATATTTATCACTTCTCAAATAAGTTGAACAAGAAATTTGTTTGAAAACATTATGTTCATATTAATAAGCTGTCACGATTTTTCTGCTCTGAAAATGCTGGTCCGCAACTGAAATGCACAATTTGGTCAAATATGCTGTCCGTGCAATTCCTTCAATTCCAGAACACCTTAAACATCATTGGCCTTCACATTTATTACTTCTCAAATCATTCTGAAGAAGAAATTTGTGTGTGAACATGAACTCCACGTTAATACGGACGTCATGATTTTTCTGCTCTTACAATGCTGGTCGGGAGCTGAAATGCACAATTTGGTCAAACATGCTGTCCATGCAATTCCTTCAATCCAGAACACCTTAAATATCATTGGCCTTCATATTTATCACTTCTCAAATCAGTTTGAAGAAGAAATTTGTTTGATAACATAAAGTGTAGAATCGTGCAGCCTTAATGATTTCTGTAGGCTTCAGAGCATTTCCAGAACTGAAATGCACAGTTTGGTCAAATATGCTGTCCGTGCAATTCCTTCAATCCAGAACACCTTAAACATCATTGACCTTCATATTTATCACTTCTCAAATCATTCTGGAGAAGAAATTTGTGTGTCAACATTATGTTCATGTCAAAACAGCTGTCATGATTTTTCTGCTATTAAAATGCTGGTCCGGAGCTAAAATACACAGTTTGGACAAATATGCTTTCCATCGAATCACATCAAACCAAACCAACTCAAACATCACTTGTTTCACTTCTCAAATCATTTTGAAGAAGAAATTTGTTTGATAACAAAAAGTGTAGAATCGTGCAGCCTTAATGATTTCTATACGCTTCAAACGCTGTTCCAGAGCTGCAGTGGACAATTTGTGCAAATATGCTGTCCATGTCATTCATTCACGCCCGAGAACGTTAAACATCATTGGCCGTCATATTTATCACTTCTCAAATCATTCTGAAGAAGAAATTTGTGTGTCAACATGATGTTCATATTAATGCAGCTGTCATGATTTTTCTGCGATTAAAATGCTGGTACTGAGCTGAAATGCACAGTTTGGTCAAATATGCTGTCCATGTCATTCATTCACGAACAACCACGTTAAACATCATTAAACATCACATTTAACAGTTCTCGAATCATTCTGAAGAAGAAATTTGTGTGTCAACATTATGTTCATGTTAATACATCTGTCATCAATTTTCTGCTCTTAAAATGCTGTTCCTAAGCTGAAATGCACAGTTTGGTCAAATATGCTGTCCGTACAATTCCTTCAATCCAGAACACCTTAAACATCATTGGCCTTCATATTTATCACTTCTCAAATAAGTTGGAAGAAGAAATTTGTTTGAAAACATACAGTGTAGAATCGTGCAGCCTTAATGATTTCCATACGCTTCAATCGCTGTTCCAGAGCTGCAGTGCACAGTTTGTGCAAATATGCTGTCCATGTCATTCATTCACGCCCAACCACGTTAAACATCATTGGCCTTCATATTTATCACTTCTCAAATCATTCTGAAGAAGACATTTGTGTGTCAACATTATGTTCATGTTAATATAGACGTCATGATTTATCTGCTCTTAAAATGTTGTTCCTGAGCTGAAATGCACAGTTTGGACAAATATTCTTTCCATCGAATCACTTCAAACCAAACCAACTCAAACATCACTTGTTTCACTTCTCAAATCATTTTGAAGAAGAAATTTGTTTCAAAACATAAAGTGTAGAATCGTGCAGCCTTAATGATTTCCATACGCTTCAAATGCTGTTCCAGAGCTGAAATGCACAGTTTGGTCAAATATGCTGTCCGTGCAATTCCTTCAATCCAGAACACCTTAAACATCATTGGCCTTCATACTTGTCACTTCTCAAATAATTTTGAAGAAGAAATTTGTGTGTCAACATTATGTTCATATTAATGCAGCTATCATGATTTTTCTGCTATTAAAATTCTGGTACTGAGCTGAGTGCACAGGTTGGTCAAATATGCTGTCCATGTCATTCATTCACGCCCGAGCACGTTAAACATCATTGGCCTTCATAGTTATCACTTCTCAAATCATTCTGGAGAAGAAATTTGTGTGTCAACATTATGTTCATGATAATACATCTGTCATCAATTTTCTGCTCTTAAAATGCTTTTCCTGAGCTGAAATGCACAGTTTGGTCAAATATGCTGTCAATGTCGTTCATTCACGCCCGAGCACGCTAAACATCATTGGCCTTCATATTTATCACTTCTCAAATAAGTTGAACAAGAAATTTGTTTGAAAACATAAAGTGTAGAATCGTGCAGCCTTAATGATTTCTATACGCTTCAAATGCTGTTCCAGAGCTGAAGTGCACAGTTTGTGCAAATATGCTGTTCATGTCACTCATTCACGCCCGAGCACGCTAAACATCATTGGCCTTCATATTTATCACTTCTCAAATCAGTTTGAAGAAAAAATTTGTTTAAAAACATAAAGTGTAGAATCGTGCAGCCTTAATGATTTCGAGACGCTTCAAATGCTGTTCCAGAGCTGCAGTGGACAATTTGTGCGAATATGCTGTCTATGTCATTCATTCACGCCCGAGCACGCTAAACATCATTGGCCTTCATATTTATCACTTCTGAAATCATTCTGAAGAAGACATTTGTGTGTCAACATTATGTTCATGTTAATATAGACGTCATGATTTATCTGCTCTTAAATGTTGTTCCTGAGCTGAAATGCACAGTTTGGACAAATATGCTTTCCATCGAATCACTTCAAACCAAACCAACTCAAACATCACTTGTTTCACTTCTCAAATCATTTTGAAGAAGAAATTTGTTTGATAACAAAAAGTGTAGAATCGTGCAGCCTTAATGATTTCGAGACGCTTCAAACGCTGTTCCAGAGCTGCAGTGGACAATTTGTGCAAATATGCTGTCCATGTCATTCATTCACGCCCGAGAACGTTAAACATCATTGGCCGTCATATTTATCACTTCTCAAATCATTCTGAAGAAGAAATTTGTGTGTCAACATTATGTTCATATTAATGCAGCTGTCATGATTTTTCTGCTATTAAAATGCTGGTACTGAGCTGAAGTGCACAGTTTGGTCAAATATGCTGTCCATGTCATTCATTCACGAACAACCACGTTAAACATCATTAAACATCACATCTAACAGTTCTCGAATCATTCTGAAGAAGACATTTGTGTGTCAACATTATGTTCATGTTAATACATCTGTCATCAATTTTCTGCTCTTAAAATGCTGTTCCTAAGCTGAAATGCACAGTTTGGTAAAATATGCTGTCCGTGCAATTCCTTCAATCCAGAACACCTTAAACATCATTGGCCTTCATATTTATCACTTCTCAAATCAGTTTGAAGAAGAAATTTGGTTGATAACATAAAGTGTAGAATCGTGCGGCCTTAATGATTTCCTTACGCTTCAAATTGCTGTTCCAGAGCTGCAGTGCACAGTTTGTGCAAATATGCTGTCCGTGCCATTCCGTCAATTCCAGAACACCTTAAACATCATTGGCCTTCACATTTATTACTTCTGAAATCATTCTGAAGAAGAAATTTGTGTGTGAACATGAACTCCACGTTAATACGGACGTCATGATTTTTCTGCTCTTACAATGCTGGTCGGGAGCTGAAATGCACAATTTGGTCAAACATGCTGTCCATGCAATTCCTTCAATCCAGAACACCTTAAATATCATTGGCCTTCATATTTATCACTTCTCAAATAATTTTGAAGAAGAAATTTGTTTGAAAACATAAAGTGTAGAATCGTGCAGCCTTAATGATTTCTATACGCTTCAATCGCTGTTCCAGAGCTGCAGTGCACAGTTTGTGCAAATATGCTGTCCATGTCATTCATTCACGCCCAACCACGTTAAACATCATTGGCCTTCATATTTATCACTTCTCAAATCATTCTGGAGAAGAAATTTGTGTGTCAACATTAAGTTCATGTCAAAACAGCTGTCATGATTTTTCTGCGATTAAAATGCTGGTACTGAGCTGAAATGCACAGTTTGGTCAAATATGCTGTCCATGTCATTCATTCACGAACAACCACGTTCCAGAACACCTTAAACATCATTGGCCTTCACATTTATTACTTCTCAAATCATTCTGAAGAAGAAATTTGTGTGTGAACATGAACTCCACGTTAATACGGACGTCATGATTTTTCTGCTCTTACAATGCTGGTCGGGAGCAGAAATGCACAATTTGGTCAAACATGCTGTCCATGCAATTCCTTCAATCCAGAACACCTTAAATATCATTGGCCTTCATATTTATCACTTCTCAAATAAGTTGGAAGAAGAAATTTGTTTGAAAACATAAAGTGTAGAATCGTGCAGCCTTAATGATTTCCATACGCTTCAATCGCTGTTCCAGAGCTGCAGTGCACAGTTTGTGCAAATATGCTGTCCGTGCAATTCCTTCAATCCAGAACACCTTAAACATCATTGGCCTTCATATTTATCACTTCTCGAATCATTCTGAAGAAGAAATTTGTGTGTCAACATTATGTTCATGTTAATACATCTGTCATCAATTTTCTGCTCTTAAAATGCTGTTCCTAAGCTGAAATGCACAGTTTGGTCAAATATGCTGTCCGTGCAATTCCTTCAATCCAGAACACCTTAAACATCATTGGCCTTCATATTTATCACTTCTCAAATAAGTTGGAAGAAGAAATTTGGTTGATAACATAAAGTGTAGAATCGTGCAGCCTTAATGATTTCCATACGCTTCAAATGCTGTTCCAGAGCTGAAATGCACAGTTTGGTCAAATATGCTGTCCATGTCATTCATTCAATCCAGAACACCTTAAACATCTTTGGCCTTCATATTTATCACTTCTCAAATAATTTTGAAGAAGAAATTTGTTTGAAAACATAAAGTGTAGAATCGTGCAGTCTTAATGATTTCTATACACTTCAAATGCTGTTCCAGAGCTGGAGTGCACAGTTTGTGCAAATATGCTGTCCATGTCATTCATTCACGCCCAACCACGTTAAACATCATTGGTCTTCATAGTTATCACTTCTCAAATCATTCTGGAGAAGAAATTTGTGTGTCAACATTATGTTCATGATAATACATCTGTCATCAATTTTCTGCTCTTAAAATGCTTTTCCTGAGCTGAAATGCACAGTTTGGTCAAATATGCTGTCAATGTCGTTCATTCACGCCCGAGCACGCTAAACATCATTGGCCTTCATATTTATCACTTCTCAAATAAGTTGAACAAGAAATTTGTTTGAAAACATTATGTTCATATTAATGAGCTGTCACGATTTTTCTGCTCTTAAAATGCTGGTCCGCAACTGAAATGCACAATTTGGTCAAATATGCTGTCCGTGCAATTCCTTCAATTCCAGAACACCTTAAACATCATTGGCCTTCACATTTATTACTTCTCAAATCATTCTGAAGAAGAAATTTGTGTGTGAACATGAACTCCACGTTAATACGGACGTCATGATTTTTCTGGTCTTACAATGCTGGTCGGGAGCTGAAATGCACAATTTGATCAAACATGCTGTCCATGCAATTCCTTCAATCCAGAACACCTTAAATATCATTGGCCTTGATATTTATCACTTCTCAAATCAGTTTGAAGAAGAAATTTGTTTGATAACATAAAGTGTAGAATCGTGCAGCCTTAATGATTTATATAGGCTTCAAATGCTGTTCCAGAGCTGAAATGCACAGTTTGGTCAAATATGCTGTCCGTGCAATTCCTTCAATCCAGAACACCTTAAACATCATTGGCCTTCATATTTATCACTTCTCAAATCATTCTGGAGAAGAAATTTGTGTGTCAACATTATGTTCATGTCAAAACAGCTGTCATGATTTTTCTGCTATTAAAATGCTGGTCCGGAGCTAAAATACACAGTTTGGACAAATATGCTTTCCATCGAATCACTTCAAACCAAACCAACTCAAACATCACTTGTTTCACTTCTCAAATCATTTTGAAGAAGAAATTTGTTTGATAACAAAAAGTGTAGAATCGTGCAGCCTTAATGATTTCTATACGCTTCAAACGCTGTTCCAGAGCTGCAGTGGACAATTTGTGCAAATATGCTGTCCATGTCATTCATTCACGCCCGAGAACGTTAAACATCATTGGCCGTCATATTTATCACTTCTCAAATCATTCTGAAGAAGAAATTTGTGTGTCAACATGATGTTCATAATCGTGCAGCCTTAATGATTTCTTACGCTTCAAATGCTCTTCCTGAGCTGAAATGCACAGTTTGGTCAAATATGCTGTCCGTGCAATTCCTTCAATCCACAACACCTTAAACATCATTGGCCTTCATATTCATCACATTTCAAGTCATTCTGAAGAAGAAAATTGTTTGAAAACATGAAGTGTAGAATCGTGCAGCCTTAATGATTTCTATACGCTTCAAATGCTCTTCCTGAGCTGAAATGCACAGTTTGGTCAAATATGCTGTCCGTGCAATTCCTTCAATCCACAACACCTTAAACATCATTGGCCTTCATATTCATCACATTTCAAGTCATTCTGAAGAAGAAAATTGTTTGAAAACATGAAGTGTAGAATCGTGCAGCCTTAATGATTTCTATACGCTTCAAATGCTCTTCCTGAGCTGAAATGCACAGTTTGGTCAAATATGCTGTCCGTGCAATTCATTCAATCCACAACACCTTAAACATCATTGGCCTTCATATTCATCACATTTCAAGTCATTCTGAAGAAGAAAATTGTGTGTGAAACATGAAGTGTAGAATCGTGCAGCCTTAATGATTTCTATACGCTTCAAATGCTCTTCATGAGCTGAAATGCACAGTTTGGTCAAATATGGTATCCGTGCAATTGCTTCAGTCCAGAACACCTTGAACATCATTCGCCTTCATATTTATCACTTCTCAAAAATCCTGAAGAAGAAATTTGTGTGTGAACATGAACTTCACGAGAAAACAGCTTTCATGGTTTTTCTGCTCTGAAAATGCTGGTCCGGAGCTGAAATGCACAGTTTGGTCAAATATGCTGTCCAGGTAATTCCTTCAAACCAGAACACCTTCAACATGATTAGTTTTCATATTTATCTCGTCTCAAATCATTCTGAAGAAGAAATTTGTTTGAAAACATGAAGTGTAGAATCGTGCAGCCTTCATGATTTCTATACGCTTCAAATGCTCTTCATGAGCTGAAATGCACAGTTTGGTCAAAGATGCTGTCCGTGCAATTCCTTCAATCCACAACACCTTAAACATCATTGGCCTTCATATTCATCACATTTCAAGTCATTCTGAAGAAGAAAATTGTTTGAAACATGAAGTGTAGAATCGTGCAGCCTTAATGATTTCTATACGCTTCAAATGCTCTTCCTGAGCTGAAATGCACAGTTTGGTCAAAGATGCTGTCCGTGCAATTCCTTCAATCCACAACACCTTAAACATCATTGGCCTTCATATTCATCACATTTCAAGTCATTCTGAAGAAGAAAATTGTGTGTGAACATGAAGTGTAGAATCGTGCAGCCTTAATGATTTCTATACGCTTCAAATGCTCTTCATGAGCTGAAATGCACAGTTTGGTCAAATATGCTGTCCGTGCAATTGCTTCAGTCCAGAACACCTTGAACATCATTCGCCTTCATATTTATCACTTCTCAAAAATCCTGAAGAAGAAATTTGTGTGTGAACATGAACTTCACGAGAAAACAGCCTAATGATTTTCTACGCTTTCAAATGCTCTTCCTGAGCTGAAATGCACAGTTTGGTCAAATATGCTGTCCGTGCAATTCCTTCAATCACAACACCTTGAAACATCATTGGCCTTCATATTCATCACATTTCAAATCATTCTGAAGAAGAAAATTGTGTGTGAACATGAAGTGTAGAATCGTCACCTTAATGATTTCTATACGCTTTCAAATGCTCTTCCTGAGCTGAATGCACAGTTTGGTCAAATATGCTTCCGTGCAATTCGTTCAATCCACAACACCTTAAACATCATTGGCCTTCATATTGCATCACATTTCAAGTCATTCTGAAGAAGAAATTGTTTGAAAACATGAAGTGTAGAATCGTGCAGCCTTAATATTTCTATACGCTTCAAATGCTCTTCCTGAGCTGAAATGCACATTGGTCAAATATGCTGTCCGTGCCAATTCTTCAATCCACAACACCTTAAACATCATTGGCCTTCATATTCATCACATTTCAAGTCATTCTGAAGAAGAAAATTGTTTGAAACATGAAGTGTAGAATCGTGCAGCCTTAATGATTTCTATACGCTTCAAATGCTCTTCCTGAGCTGAAATGCACAGTTTGGTCAAATATGCTGTCCGTGCAATTCATTCAATCCACAACACCTTAAACATCATTGGCCTTCATATTCATCACATTTCAAGTCATTCTGAAGAAGAAAATTGTTTGAAAACATGAAGTGTAGAATCGTGCAGCCTTAATGATTTCTATACGCTTCAAATGCTCTTCCTGAGCTGAAATGCACAGTTTGGTCAAATATGCTGTCCGTGCAATTCCTTCAATCCACAACACCTTAAACATCATTGGCCTTCATATTCATCACATTTCAAGTCATTCTGAAGAAGAAAATTGTTTGAAACATGAAGTGTAGAATCGTGCAGCCTTAATGATTTCTATACGCTTCAAATGCTCTTCCTGAGCTGAAATGCACAGTTTGGTCAAAGATGCTGTCCATGCAATTCATTCAATCCACAACACCTTAAACATCATTGGCCTTCATATTCATCACATTTCAAGTCATTCTGAAGATGAAAATTGTGTGTGAACATGAAGTGTAGAATCGTGCAGCCTTAATGATTTCTATACGCTTCAAATGCTCTTCATGAGCTGAAATGCACAGTTTGGTCAAATATGGTATCCGTGCAATTGCTTCAGTCCAGAACACCTTGAACATCATTCGCCTTCATATTTATCACTTCTCAAAAAATCCTGAAGAAGAA
This sequence comes from Acanthochromis polyacanthus, assembly GCF_021347895.1. Classification (NCBI taxonomy): domain Eukaryota; kingdom Metazoa; phylum Chordata; class Actinopteri; family Pomacentridae; genus Acanthochromis; species Acanthochromis polyacanthus. The sequence goes on along the minus strand of NC_067122.1, from coordinate 30,677,039 downwards.
ATTTGTGTGTGAACATGAACTTCACGAGAAAACAGCTTTCATGGTTTTTCTGCTCTGAAAATGCTGGTCCTGAGCTGAAATGCACAGTTTGGTCAAATATGCTGTCCAGGTAATTCCTTCAAACAGAACACCTTCAACATGATTAGTTTTCATATTTATCTCGTCTCAAATCATTCTGAAGAAGAAATTTGTTTGAAAACATGAAGTGTAGAATCGTGCAGCCTTCATGATTTCTATACGCTTCAAATGCTCTTCATGAGCTGAAATGCACAGTTTGGTCAAATATGCTGTCCGTGCAATTCCTTCAATCCACAACACCTTAAACATCATTGGCCTTCATATTCATCACATTTCAAGTCATTCTGAAGAAGAAAATTGTGTGTGAACATGAACTTCAAACAATGCAGCCGTCATGATTTTCTGCTCTTTAAAATGCTGGTTCGGAGCTGAAATGCAGAGTTTAGTCAAAGATGCTGTCAATGTAATTCCTTCAATCCACAACACCTTAAACATCATTGGCCTTCATATTCATCACATTTCAAGTCATTCTGAAGATGAAAATTGTGTGTGAACATGAAGTGTAGAATCGTGCAGCCTTAATGATTTCTATACGCTTCAAATGCTCTTCCTGAGCTGAAATGCACAGTTTGGTCAAATATGCTGTCCGTGCAATTCCTTCAATCCACAACACCTTAAACATCATTGGCCTTCATATTCATCACATTTCAAGTCATTCTGAAGAAGAAATTGTTTGAAACATGAAGTGTAGAATCGTGCAGCCTTAATGATTTCTTACGCTTCAAATGCTCTTCATGAGCTGAAATGCACAGTTTGGTCAAATATGCTGTCCGTGCAATTCCTTCAATCCACAACACCTTAAACATCATTGGCCTTCATATTCATCACATTTCAAGTCATTCTGAAGAAGAAAATTGTGTGTGAACATGAACTTCTAAACAATGCAGCCGTCATGATTTTCTGCTCTTTAAAATGCTGGTTCGGAGCTGAAATGCAGAGTTTAGTCAAAGATGCTGTCAATGTAATTCCTTCAATCCACAACACCTTAAACATCATTGGCCTTCATATTGATCACATTTCAAGTCATTCTGAAGATGAAAATTGTGTGTGAACATGAAGTGTAGAATCGTGCAGCCTTAATGATTTCTATACGCTTCAAATGCTCTTCCTGAGCTGAAATGCACAGTTTGGTCAAATATGCTGTCCGTGCAATTCCTTCAATCCACAACACCTTAAACATCATTGGCCTTCATATTCATCACATTTCAAGTCATTCTGAAGAAGAAAATTGTTTGAAAACATGAAGTGTAGAATCGTGCAGCCTTAATGATTTCTATACGCTTCAAATGCTCTTCATGAGCTGAAATGCACAGTTTGGTCAAATATGCTGTCCGTGCAATTCTTCAATCCACAACACCTTAAACATCATTGGCCTTCATATTCATCACATTTCAAGTCATTCTGAAGAAGAAAATTGTTTGAAAACATGAAGTGTAGAATCGTGCAGCCTTAATGATTTCTGTACGCTTCAAATGCTCTTCCTGAGCTGAAATGCACAGTTTGGTCAAAGATGCTGTCCATGCAATTCCTTCAATCCACAACACCTTAAACATCATTGGCCTTCATATTCATCACATTTCAAGTCATTCTGAAGAAGAAAATTGTGTGTGAACATGAAGTGTAGAATCGTGCAGCCTTAATGATTTCTATACGCTTCAAATGCTCTTCCTGAGCTGAAATGCACAGTTTGGTCAAATATGCTGTCCGTGCAATTCCTTCAATCCACAACACCTTAAACATCATTGGCCTTCATATTCATCACATTTCAAGTCATTCTGAAGAAGAAAATTGTTTGAAACATGAAGTGTAGAATCGTGCAACCTTAATGATTTCTATACGCTTCAAATGCTCTTCCTGAGCTGAAATGCACAGTTTGGTCAAAGATGCTGTCCATGCAATTCATTCAATCCACAACACCTTAAACATCATTGGCCTTCATATTCATCACATTTCAAGTCATTCTGAAGAAGAAAATTGTGTTGAAACATGAAGTGTAGAATCGTGCAGCCTTAATGATTTCTATACGCTTCAAATGCTCTTCATGAGCTGAAATGCACAGTTTGGTCAAATATGCTGTCCGTGCAATTGCTTCAGTCCAGAACACCTTGAACATCATTCGCCTTCATATTTATCACTTCTCAAAAAATCCTGAAGAAGAAATTTGTGTGTGAACATGAACTTCACGAGAAAACAGCTTTCATGGTTTTTCTGCTCTGAAAATGCTGGTCCGGAGCTGAAATGCACAGTTTGGTCAAATATGCTGTCCAGGTAATTCCTTCAAAACAGAACACCTTCAACATGATTAGTTTTCATATTTATCTCGTCTCAAATCATTCTGAAGAAGAAATTTGTTTGAAAACATGAAGTGTAGAATCGTGCAGCCTTAATGATTTCTATACGCTTCAAATGCTCTTCATGAGCTGAAATGCACAGTTTGGTCAAATATGCTGTCCGTGCAATTCCTTCAATCCACAACACCTTAAACATCATTGGCCTTCATATTCATCACATTTCAAGTCATTCTGAAGAAGAAAATTGTGTGTGAAACATGAAGTGTAGAATCGTGCAGCCTCATGATTTCTGTACGCTTCAAAATGCTCTTCTGAGCTGAAATGCACAGTTTGGTCAAATATGCTGTCCGTGCAATTCCTTCAATCCACAACACCTTAAACATCATTGGCCTTCATATTCATCACATTTCAAGTCATTCTGAAGAAGAAAATTGTGTTGAAACATGAAGTGTAGAATCGTGCAGCCTTAATGATTTCTATACGCTTCAAATGCTCTTCCTGAGCTGAAATGCACAGTTTGGTCAAATATGCTGTCCGTGCAATTGCTTCAGTCCAGAACACCTTGAACATCATTCGCCTTCATATTTATCACTTCTCAAAAAATCCTGAAGAAGAAATTTGTGTGTGAACATGAACTTCACGAGAAAACAGCTTTCATGGTTTTTCTGCTCTGAAAATGCTGGTCCGGAGCTGAAATGCACAGTTTGGTCAAATATGCTGTCCAGGTAATTCCTTCAAACCAGAACACCTTCAACATGATTAGTTTTCATATTTATCTCGTCTCAAATCATTCTGAAGAAGAAATTTGTTTGAAAACATGAAGTGTAGAATCGTGCAGCCTTAATGATTTCTATACGCTTCAAATGCTCTTCCTGAGCTGAAATGCACAGTTTGGTCAAATATGCTGTCCGTGCAATTCCTTCAATCCACAACACCTTAAACATCATTGGCCTTCATATTCATCACATTTCAAGTCATTCTGAAGAAGAAAATTGTGTGTGAACATGAAGTGTAGAATCATGCAGCCGTCATGATTTTCTGCTCTTTAAATGCTGGTTCTGAGCTGAAATGCAGAGTTTGGTCAAAGATGCTGTCCATGCAATTCCTTCAATCCACAACACCTTAAACATCATTGGCCTTCATATTCATCACATTTCAAGTCATTCTGAAGATGAAAATTGTGTGTGAACATGAAGTGTAGAATCGTGCAGCCTTAATGATTTCTATACGCTTCAAATGCTCTTCCTGAGCTGAAATGCACAGTTTGGTCAAATATGCTGTCCGTGCAATTCCTTCAATCCACAACACCTTAAACATCATTGGCCTTCATATTCATCACATTTCAAGTCATTCTGAAGAAGAAAATTGTTTGAAAACATGAAGTGTAGAATCGTGCAGCCTTAATGATTTCTATACGCTTCAAATGCTCTTCCTGAGCTGAAATGCACAGTTTGGTCAAAGATGCTGTCCATGCAATTCATTCAATCCACAACACCTTAAACATCATTGGCCTTCATATTCATCACATTTCAAGTCATTCTGAAGAAGAAAATTGTTTGAAACATGAAGTGTAGAATCGTGCAGCCTTAATGATTTCTATACGCTTCAAATGCTCTTCATGAGCTGAAATGCACAGTTTGGTCAAATATGCTGTCCGTGCAATTGCTTCAGTCCAGAACACCTTGAACATCATTCGCCTTCATATTTATCACTTCTCAAAAAATCCTGAAGAAGAAATTGTGTGTGAACATGAACTTCACGAGAAAACAGCTTTCATGGTTTTTCTGCTCTGAAAATGCTGGTCCGGAGCTGAAATGCACAGTTTGGTCAAATATGCTGTCCAGGTAATTCCTTCAAACCAGAACACCTTAAACATCATTGGCCTTCATATTATCACATTTCAAGTCATTCTGAAGAAGAAATTTGTTTGAAACATGAAGTGTAGAATCGTGCAGCCTTAATGATTTCTATACGCTTCAAATGCTCTTCCTGAGCTGAAATGCACAGTTTGGTCAAATATGCTGTCCGTGCAATTCCTTCAATCCACAACACCTTAAACATCATTGGCCTTCATATTCATCACATTTCAAGTCATTCTGAAGAAGAAAATTGTTTGAAACATGAAGTGTAGAATCGTGCAACCTTAATGATTTCTATACGCTTCAAATGCTCTTCCTGAGCTGAAATGCACAGTTTGGTCAAAGATGCTGTCCATGCAATTCCTTCAATCCACAACACCTTAAACATCATTGGCCTTCATATTCATCACATTTCAAGTCATTCTGAAGATGAAAATTGTGTGTGAACATGAAGTGTAGAATCGTGCAGCCTTAATGATTTCTATACGCTTCAAATGCTCTTCATGAGCTGAAATGCACAGTTTGGTCAAATATGGTATCCGTGCAATTGCTTCAGTCCAGAACACCTTGAACATCATTCGCCTTCATATTTATCACTTCTCAAAAAATCCTGAAGAAGAAATTTGTGTGTGAACATGAACTTCACGAGAAAACAGCTTTCATGGTTTTTCTGCTCTGAAAATGCTGGTCCGGAGCTGAAATGCACAGTTTGGTCAAATATGCTGTCCAGGTAATTCCTTCAAACCAGAACACCTTCAACATGATTAGTTTTCATATTTATCTCGTCTCAAATCATTCTGAAGAAGAAATTTGTTTGAAAACATGAAGTGTAGAATCGTGCAGCCTTCATGATTTCTATACGCTTCAAATGCTCTTCATGAGCTGAAATGCACAGTTTGGTCAAATATGCTGTCCGTGCAATTCCTTCAATCCACAACACCTTAAACATCATTGGCCTTCATATTCATCACATTTCAAGTCATTCTGAAGAAGAAAATTGTGTTGAAAACATGAAGTGTAGAATCGTGCAACCTTAATGATTTCTATACGCTTCAAATGCTCTTCCTGAGCTGAAATGCACAGTTTGGTCAAATATGCTGTCCGTGCAATTCCTTCAATCCACAACACCTTAAACATCATTGGCCTTCATATTCATCACATTTCAAGTCATTCTGAAGAAGAAAATTGTTTGAAACATGAAGTGTAGAATCGTGCAGCCTTAATGATTTCTATACGCTTCAAATGCTCTTCCTGAGCTGAAATGCACAGTTTGGTCAAATATGCTGTCCGTGCAATTGCTTCAGTCCAGAACACCTTGAACATCATTCGCCTTCATATTTATCACTTCTCAAAAAATCCTGAAGAAGAAATTTGTGTGTGAACATGAACTTCACGAGAAAACAGCTTTCATGGTTTTTCTGCTCTGAAAATGCTGGTCCGGAGCTGAAATGCACAGTTTGGTCAAATATGCTGTCCAGGTAATTCCTTCAAACCAGAACACCTTCAACATGATTAGCTTTCATATTTATCTCTTCTCAAATCATTCTGAAGAAGAAATTTGTTTGAAAACATGAAGTGTAGAATCGTGCAGCCTTAATGATTTCTATACGCTTCAAATGCTCTTCTGAGCTGAAATGCACAGTTTGGTCAAATATGCTGTCCGTGCAATTCCTTCAATCCACAACACCTTAAACATCATTGGCCTTCATATTCATCACATTTCAAGTCATTCTGAAGAAGAAAATTGTTTGAAAACATGAAGTGTAGAATCGTGCAGCCTTAATGATTTCTATACGCTTCAAATGCTCTTCCTGAGCTGAAATGCACAGTTTGGTCAAATATGCTGTCCGTGCAATTCCTTCAATCCACAACACCTTAAACATCATTGGCCTTCATATTCATCACATTTCAAGTCATTCTGAAGAAGAAAATTGTTTGAAAACATGAAGTGTAGAATCGTGCAGCCTTAATGATTTCTATACGCTTCAAATGCTCTTCCTGAGCTGAAATGCACAGTTTGGTCAAATATGCTGTCCGTGCAATTCATTCAATCCACAACACCTTAAACATCATTGGCCTTCATATTCATCACATTTCAAGTCATTCTGAAGAAGAAAATTGTTTGAAAACATGAAGTGTAGAATCGTGCAGCCTTAATGATTTCTATACGCTTCAAATGCTCTTCCTGAGCTGAAATGCACAGTTTGGTCAAAGATGCTGTCCGTGCAATTCCTTCAATCCACAACACCTTAAACATCATTGGCCTTCATATTCATCACATTTCAAGTCATTCTGAAGAAGAAAATTGTTTGAAACATGAAGTGTAGAATCGTGCAGCCTTAATGATTTCTATACGCTTCAAATGCTCTTCCTGAGCTGAAATGCACAGTTTGGTCAAATATGCTGTCCGTGCAATTGCTTCAGTCCAGAACACCTTGAACATCATTCGCCTTCATATTTATCACTTCTCAAAAAATCCTGAAGAAGAAATTTGTGTGTGAACATGAACTTCACGAGAAAACAGCTTTCATGGTTTTCTGCTCTGAAAATGCTGGTCCGGAGCTGAAATGCACAGTTTGGTCAAATATGCTGTCCAGGTAATTCCTTCAAACCAGAACACCTTCAACATGATTAGTTTTCATATTTATCTCGTCTCAAATCATTCTGAAGAAGAAATTTGTTTGAAAACATGAAGTGTAGAATCGTGCAGCCTTAATGATTTCTATACGCTTCAAATGCTCTTCCTGAGCTGAAATGCACAGTTTGGTCAAATATGCTGTCCGTGCAATTCCTTCAATCCACAACACCTTAAACATCATTGGCCTTCATATTCATCACATTTCAAGTCATTCTGAAGAAGAAAATTGTTTGAAACATGAAGTGTAGAATCGTGCAGCCTTAATGATTTCTATACGCTTCAAATGCTCTTCCTGAGCTGAAATGCACAGTTTGGTCAAATATGCTGTCCGTGCAATTCCTTCAATCCACAACACCTTAAACATCATTGGCCTTCATATTCATCACATTTCAAGTCATTCTGAAGAAGAAAATTGTGTGTGAACATGAACTTCAAACATGCAGCCTTAATGATTTTCTACGCTTCAAATGCTGGTTCGGAGCTGAAATGCACAGTTTGGTCAAAGATGCTGTCAATGCAATTCCTTCAATCCACAACACCTTAAACATCATTGGCCTTCATATTCATCACATTTCAAGTCATTCTGAAGATGAAAATTGTGTGTGAACATGAAGTGTAGAATCGTGCAGCCTTAATGATTTCTATACGCTTCAAATGCTCTTCCTGAGCTGAAATGCACAGTTTGGTCAAATATGCTGTCCGTGCAATTCCTTCAATCCACAACACCTTAAACATCATTGGCCTTCATATTCATCACATTTCAAGTCATTCTGAAGAAGAAAATTGTTTGAAACATGAAGTGTAGAATCGTGCAGCCTTAATGATTTCTATACGCTTCAAATGCTCTTCCTGAGCTGAAATGCACAGTTTGGTCAAATATGCTGTCCGTGCAATTGCTTCAGTCCAGAACACCTTGAACATCATTCGCCTTCATATTTATCACTTCTCAAAAAATCCTGAAGAAGAAATTTGTGTGTGAACATGAACTTCACGAGAAAACAGCTTTCATGGTTTTTCTGCTCTGAAAATGCTGGTCCGGAGCTGAAATGCACAGTTTGGTCAAATATGCTGTCCAGGTAATTCCTTCAAACCAGAACACCTTCAACATGATTAGTTTTCATATTTATCTCGTCTCAAATCATTCTGAAGAAGAAATTTGTTTGAAAACATGAAGTGTAGAATCGTGCAGCCTTAATGATTTCTATACGCTTCAAATGCTCTTCCTGAGCTGAAATGCACAGTTTGGTCAAATATGCTGTCCGTGCAATTCCTTCAATCCACAACACCTTAAACATCATTGGCCTTCATATTCATCACATTTCAAGTCATTCTGAAGAAGAAAATTGTTTGAAACATGAAGTGTAGAATCGTGCAACCTTAATGATTTCTATACGCTTCAAATGCTCTTCCTGAGCTGAAATGCACAGTTTGGTCAAATATGCTGTCCGTGCAATTCCTTCAATCCACAACACCTTAAACATCATTGGCCTTCATATTCATCACATTTCAAGTCATTCTGAAGAAGAAAATTGTTTGAAAACATGAAGTGTAGAATCGTGCAGCCTTAATGATTTCTATACGCTTCAAATGCTCTTCCTGAGCTGAAATGCACAGTTTGGTCAAATATGCTGTCCGTGCAATTGCTTCAGTCCAGAACACCTTGAACATCATTCGCCTTCATATTTATCACTTCTCAAAAAATCCTGAAGAAGAAATTTGTGTGTGAACATGAACTTCACGAGAAAACAGCTTTCATGGTTTTTCTGCTCTGAAAATGCTGGTCCTGAGCTGAAATGCACAGTTTGGTCAAATATGCTGTCCAGGTAATTCCTTCAAACCAGAACACCTTCAACATGATTAGTTTTCATATTTATCTCTTCTCAAATCATTCTGAAGAAGAAATTTGTTTGAAAACATGAAGTGTAGAATCGTGCAGCCTTAATGATTTCTATACGCTTCAAATGCTCTTCATGAGCTGAAATGCACAGTTTGGTCAAATATGCTGTCCGTGCAATTCCTTCAATCCACAACACCTTAAACATCATTGGCCTTCATATTCATCACATTTCAAGTCATTCTGAAGAAGAAAATTGTTTGAAAACATGAAGTGTAGAATCGTGCAGCCTTAATAATTTCTATACGCTTCAAATGCTCTTCCTGAGCTGAAATGCACAGTTTGGTCAAATATGCTGTCCGTGCAATTGCTTCAGTCCAGAACACGTTGAACATCATTCGCCTTCATATTTATCACTTCTCAAAAAATCCTGAAGAAGAAATTGTGTGTGAACATGAACTTCACGAGAAAACAGCTTTCATGGTTTTTCTGCTCTGAAAATGCTGGTCCGGAGCTGAAATGCACAGTTTGGTCAAATATGCTGTCCAGGTAATTCCTTCAAACCAGAACACCTTCAACATGATTAGTTTTCATATTTATCTCGTCTCAAATCATTCTGAAGAAGAAATTTGTTTGAAAACATGAAGTGTAGAATCGTGCAGCCTTAATGATTTCTATACGCTTCAAATGCTCTTCATGAGCTGAAATGCACAGTTTGGTCAAATATGCTGTCCGTGCAATTCCTTCAATCCACAACACCTTAAACATCATTGGCCTTCATATTCATCACATTTCAAGTCATTCTGAAGAAGAAAATTGTTTGAAACATGAAGTGTAGAATCCTGCAGCCTTAATGATTTCTATACGCTTCAAATGCTCTTCCTGAGCTGAAATGCACAGTTTGGTCAAAGATGCTGTCCATGCAATTCCTTCAATCCACAACACCTTAAACATCATTGGCCTTCATATTCATCACATTTCAAGTCATTCTGAAGATGAAAATTGTGTGTGAACATGAAGTGTAGAATCGTGCAGCCTTAATGATTTCTATACGCTTCAAATGCTCTTCATGAGCTGAAATGCACAGTTTGGTCAAATATGCTGTCCGTGCAATTCCTTCAATCCACAACACCTTAAACATCATTGGCCTTCATATTCATCACATTTCAAGTCATTCTGAAGAAGAAAATTGTTGTGAAACATGAAGTGTAGAATCGTGCAGCCTTAATGATTTCTATACGCTTCAAATGCTCTTCATGAGCTGAAATGCACAGTTTGGTCAAATATGCTGTCCGTGCAATTGCTTCAGTCCAGAACACCTTGAACATCATTCGCCTTCATATTTATCACTTCTCAAAAAATCCTGAAGAAGAAATTTGTGTGTGAACATGAACTTCACGAGAAAACAGCTTTCATGGTTTTTCTGCTCTGAAAATGCTGGTCCGGAGCTGAAATGCACAGTTTGGTCAAATATGCTGTCCAGGTAATTCCTTCAAACCAGAACACCTTCAACATGATTAGTTTTCATATTTATCTCATCTCAAATCATTCTGAAGAAGAAATTGTTTGAAACATGAAGTGTAGAATCGTGCAGCCTTAATGATTTCTATACGCTTCAAATGCTCTTCATGAGCTGAAATGCACAGTTTGGTCAAATATGCTGTCCGTGCAATTCCTTCAATCCACAACACCTTAAACATCATTGGCCTTCATATTCATCACATTTCAAGTCATTCTGAAGAAGAAAATTGTGTGAAACATGAAGTGTAGAATCCTGCAACCTTAATGATTTCTATACGCTTCAAATGCTCTTCCTGAGCTGAAATGCACAGTTTGGTCAAAGATGCTGTCCATGCAATTCCTTCAATCCACAACACCTTAAACATCATTGGCCTTCATATTCATCACATTTCAAGTCATTCTGAAGATGAAAATTGTGTGTGAACATGAAGTGTAGAATCGTGCAGCCTTAATGATTTCTATACGCTTCAAATGCTCTTCATGAGCTGAAATGCACAGTTGGTCAAATATTGCTGTCCGTGCAATTGCTTCAAACCACAACACCTTAAACATCATTGGCCTTCATATTTATAACTTCTCAAATCATTCTGAAGAAGAAATTTGTGTGTCAACCTTATGTTCAACGACAATACAGCCGTCAAGATTTTTCTGCTCTTCAAAATGCTGGTCCGGAGCTGAAATGCAGAGTTTGGTCAAAGATGCTGTCCATGCAATTCATTCAATCCACAACACCTTAAACATCATTGGCCTTCATATTCATCACATTTCAAGTCATTCTGAAGATGAAAATTGTGTGTGAACATGAAGTGTAGAATCGTGCAGGCTTAATGATTTCTATACGCTTCAAATGCTCTTCATGAGCTGAAATGCACAGTTTGGTCAAATATGCTGTCCGTGCAATTCCTTCAATCCACAACACCTTAAACATCATTGGCCTTCATATTCATCACATTTCAAGTCATTCTGAAGAAGAAAATTGTTTGAAAACATGAAGTGTAGAATCGTGCAGCCTTAATGATTTCTTACGCTTCAAATGCTCTTCATGAGCTGAAATGCACAGTTTGGTCAAATATGCTGTCCGTGCAATTCCTTCAATCCACAACACCTTAAACATCATTGGCCTTCATATTCATCACATTTCAAGTCATTCTGAAGAAGAAAATTGTTTGAAACATGAAGTGTAGAATCGTGCAGCCTTAATGATTTCTATACGCTTCAAATGCTCTTCCTGAGCTGAAATGCACAGTTTGGTCAAATATGCTGTCCGTGCAATTCCTTCAATCCACAACACCTTAAACATCATTGGCCTTCATATTCATCACATTTCAAGTCATTCTGAAGAAGAAAATTGTTTGAAACATGAAGTGTAGAATCGTGCAGCCTTAATGATTTCTATACGCTTCAAATGCTCTTCCTGAGCTGAAATGCACAGTTTGGTCAAATATGCTGTCCGTGCAATTCATTCAATCCACAACACCTTAAACATCATTGGCCTTCATATTCATCACATTTCAAGTCATTCTGAAGAAGAAAATTGTTTGAAACATGAAGTGTAGAATCGTGCAGCCTTAATGATTTCTATACGCTTCAAATGCTCTTCATGAGCTGAAATGCACAGTTTGGTCAAATATGCTGTCCGTGCAATTCCTTCAATCCACAACACCTTAAACATCATTGGCCTTCATATTCATCACATTTCAAGTCATTCTGAAGAAGAAAATTGTTTGAAACATGAAGTGTAGAATCCTGCAGCCTTAATGATTTCTATACGCTTCAAATGCTCTTCCTGAGCTGAAATGCACAGTTTGGTCAAATATGCTGTCCGTGCAATTCCTTCAATCCACAACACCTTAAACATCATTGGCCTTCATATTCATCACATTTCAAGTCATTCTGAAGAAGAAAATTGTTTGAAAACATGAAGTGTAGAATCGTGCAGCCTTAATAATTTCTATACGCTTCAAATGCTCTTCCTGAGCTGAAATGCACAGTTTGGTCAAATATGCTGTCCATGCAATTCCTTCAAGCCGAAAGCACGTTAAACATCATTAGCCTTCATATTTATCACTTCTCAAATCATTCTGAAGAAGAAATTTGTGTGTTAACCTTATGTTCACGTTGATACAGCCGTCATGATTTTTCTGCTCTTAAAAGTGGTGGTCCGGAGCTGACATGCACAGTTTGGTCAAATATGCTGTCCATTGTCAAGTATGATGCAGATGTTGAGGTCTCAGAGAGGACTCAGGCTCATTATGGCCCTAAGGTAACAAAGGTTTTGAAGCAGACAAATAAAGATCTTAAGAAGAAACATTATAAGTTAACCATATGATTATGCTTGCTGAAATATATATACATTTTTGAAGTGTTGATTTGATTAAAGTAATGATTCAGATGATTTATTTTGTGTTTAACAATGAAGTATGAGTTAAGAAGTGATTCAATGTAACTGATTGTGTCTTTAAGCTGTGACATTAAGTGTTCTGAGCTGCTTGCACAGGATGGGAAAAGCAGAAGTGAGAATGGCAGAAGTCCCCTTAGAAATGAGGAACTTGGAGTTTCCACAGAATGACAGGATGGGCTGAGGCCTGCTAGCAGAACATTGTCATAGCAACTGAGTGTGTGTTAAATGTATTTGCTGTAAAACACATGATTCTATGCAACTGTTGTGTGTGTAACAGGAAAAAGGTTGTGTCTTAAACCTATGAGTCAAGGATATGGGCGTACCAAGAGGTAGAATTGTGTGTAAAACGGTGTATGTGTTAGTAGAAGCGAGAGAGAGTATAAAAAGGGAAGCACAGAGACATTATACGGGAGATGTTCGCCGGAGCTGCTAAGAAGAGCTGCAAAGGGAACTTGGCCGGAGTTCTGAAGAATCTTCACCTTCCTCTATTGCTCTAGAGATGGGAAGACTACACGGGACTTAGGCTCCAGAGATCGCTGAGGACATCGTTGGAAGCAAAGTCTTTTTCTGACTTTGTTCAACAAGCGAAGCCCACACTCTGCCAAACGGAGAGTCCTAAGAGGTTCTGCAGTTATCCAGAAGAAACCAATAGAGGGGAGAACCGACTACACCCGAAGAGGCAAAGGAGGCAACAGCACCGGGCTGTTCCCCTCCCCGGGGCTGGGAGACCCAGTGACCCACTACAGCCTGAACAGACGAGGGTTTTCCACCACCACCATACCACAGAGAAGACAGCTGGGGCGTAAGCACTAACGTTCCAGCCGATTCCATTGATAACTGCCGGACCACGATTGGCTTACAGGACTCCTCCGCTCCCCCCTGCCAAGGGATAAGATCCTTTTGTCCACAAAGAAGACATCGTACCGAGTCCTCTGGACAACTGAGGGCTTTTCCCAGACGCAAGTCAAGACCGAGTGATACGGTAGTGGCCACGCTGTTCGCTCTCTCTCCTAAATTCAATAATTAGAGAAGATTGTCAGGTACGCTCAATTTATTTACTTTAGTATCATTTTTAATCAGAAATAATTAATTGTTTTAATCATGAATTGATGCTGTGCTCTTGCTAAACTTGCTTAATAAAACGCTCTATTGCATTTAAAGAGAAGCCTAATGAAATTATTATAAACCACTGAAAATCTGCATAGTGGTAAAAGTTAAGTTGATTGTGTGCATTCAATCCAATGGTTCTTAAAGGTTACTTAGTCCAATGTGAGAGTGTTTAAACATTACCCCTGAGGTTAGTTCTTTCCAAACCTCTAAAACGAACCCAGGAATAGCACCAAGTGCATGCAAGTCCTTAGAGAGAAGCTGACCGATAACGAATGTGAATGATAGATCAAATCTACTACTTAGAAAGGCTGCTTGGTGGGATAGCATTTATCAGATAAGAGGGGTGAGACATTCGGATGCAAGGCAGTTAGAACCTGGGCGAGTGTCTCTCGATTCCAGCTTAATTTATTCTGCTGAAACCTGTTAGGTGAAATACTAATAGGCAGATAGAATCTAACCCTTTAAACGGAGAGCTGGACCAACTTTAACCTGAGGCAAGGGTTAAAAAAGGCTAGACTGGCGAACACCATGCAATTCCTTCAAACCAGAACATCTTAAACATCATTGGCCTTCATCGTCATTAGAAGTCATTCTGAAGAAGAAAATTGTCTGTGAACATGAACTTCACGACAATGCAGCCTTCATGATTTTTCTGCTCTTAAACTGCTGGTACTGAGCTGAAATGCAGAGTTTGGTCAAATATGCTGTCCATGCGATTCCTTCAAGCAGTAGCACGTTAAACATCATTAGCCTTTATATTTATCACTTCTCAAATCATTCTGAAGAAGAAATTTGTCTGTTCACGTTAATACAGCCGTCATGATTTTCTGCTCTTAAAATGCTGTTCCTGAGCTGACATGCACAGTTTGGTCAAATATGCTATCCGTACAATTCCGTCAATCCAGAACACCTTAAACATCATTGGCCTTCATTTTTATCACTTCTCAAATCATTCTGAAGAAGAAATTTGTGTGTTCACGTTAATACAGCCGTCATGATTTTTCTGCTCTTAAAAATGCTGATCCGGAGCTGAAATGCACAGTTTGGTCAAATATGCTGTCCATGCAATCCCTTCAAACCAGAACACCTTAAACATCATTGGCCTTAATATTTATCATATTTCAAGTCATTCTGAAGAAGAAATTTGTGTGTGAACATGAGCTTCACGCTAATGCAGCCGTCATGATTTTTCTGCTCTTAAAATGCTGGTCTGGAGCTGAAATGCACAGTTTGGTCAAATATGCTGTCCATGTAATTCCTTCAAACCAGAACACCTTAAACATCATTTGTTTTCATATTTATCACTTCTCAAATCATTCTGAAGAAGAAATTTGTTGCTTGAAAACATAAAGTGTAGAATCGTGCAACCTTAATGATTTCTATACGCTTCAAATGCTGTTCCGGAGCTGACATGCACAGTTTGGTCAAATATGCTGTCCGTGCAATCCCTTCATACCAGAACACCTTCAACATCATTGGCCTTCAAATTCATCACATTTCAAGTCATTCTGAAGAAGAAAATTGTGTGTGAACATGAACTTCACGACAATGCAGCTTTCATGATTTTTCTGCTCTTAAAATGCTGGTGCTGAGCTGAAATGCAGAGTTTGGTCAAAGATGCTGTCCATGCAATTCATTCAACCCAAACCAACTCAAACATAATTTGATTTCATCTTTATCACTTCTCAAATCATTCTGAAGAAGAAATTTGTGTGTAAACCTTATGTTCACGTTAATACAGCCGTCATGATTTTTCTGCTCTTAAAAATGGTGGTCCGGAGCTGACATGCACAGTTTGGTCAAATATGCTGTCCATGCAATTCCTTCAAACCAGAACATGGTAAACATTATTGGTCTTCATCGTCATTACATTTCAAGTCATTCTGAAGAAGAAAATTGTCTGTGAACAGGAACTTCACGACAATGCAGCCTTCATGATTTTTCTGCTCTTAAAATGCTGGTCTGGATTTGAAATGCACAGTTTGGTCAAATATGCTGTCCATGCAATTCCTTCAAACCAGAACACCTTAAACATCATTGGCCTTCATATTTTTTACAATTCAAGTCATTCTGAAGAAGAAAATTGTCTGTGAACATGAACTTCACGACAATGCAGCCTTCATGATTTTTCTGCTCTTCAAATGCTGTTCCGGAGCTGACATTGCACAGTTTGGTCAAATATGCTGTCCATGTAATTCCTTCAAACCAGAACACCTTCAACATCATTGGCCTTCATATTCATCACATTTCAAGTCATTCTGAAGAAGAGAATTGCGTGTGAACATGAACTTCACGACAATGCAGCCATCATGATTTTTCTGCTCTTAAAATGCTGGTCCTGAGCTGAAATGCACAGTTTGGTCATATATGCTTTCCATGCAATTCCTTCAAACCACAACACCTTAAACATCATTGGCCTTCATATTTATCACTTCTGAAATCATTCTGAAGAAGAAATTTGTTTGAAAACATAAAGTGTAGAATCGTGCAGCCTTAATGATTTCTATACGCTTCAAATGCTGGTCCGGAGCTGAAATGCACAGTTTGGTCAAATATGCTGTCCATGTAATTCCTTCAAACCAGAACACCTTCAACATCATTGGCCTTCATATTCATCACATTTCAAGTCATTCTGAAGAAGAGAATTGCGTGTGAACATGAACTTGACGACAATGCAGCCTTCATGATTTTTCTGCTCTTAAACTGTTGGTACTGAGCTGAAATGCACAGTTTGGTCAAATATGTTGTCCATGCAATTCCTTCAAGCAGTAGCACGTTAAACATCATTAGCCTTCATATTTATCACTTCTCAAATCATTGTGAAGAAGAAATTTGTCTGTTCACGTTAATACAGCCGTCATGATTTTTTCTGCTCTTAAAATGCTGTTCCTGAGCTGGCATGCAAGTTTGGTCAAATCTGCTATCCGTGCAATTCCGTCAATCCAGAACACCTTAAACATCATTGGCCTTCATAGTCATTACATTTCAAGTCATTCTGAAGACGAAAATTGTGTGTGAACATGAAGTGTAGAATCGTGCAGCCTTAATGATTTCTATATGCTTCAAATGCTCTTCCTGAGCTGACATACACAGTTTGGTCAAATATGCTATCCGTGCAATTCCGTCAATCCAGAACACCTTAAACATCATTGGCCTTCATTTTTATCACTTCTCAAATCATTCTGAAGAAGAAATTTGTGTGTTCACGTTAATACAGCCGTCATGATTTTTCTGTTCTTAAAAATGCTGGTCCGGAGCTGAAATGCTGAAGGTAAATTTGGAGAATGCCTATCAACAGGTAAGTGAGCTTCAACTTGATCACGCGGAACTACGTTCCAACTTTTCTGCAGTTACAACCGAGTTGGAAACAATTACAAGGGAGAATAAAGCGCTTAAAGAGACTGTACTGGATGTCCAATCCCGTAGTATGCGGGACAATTTAATATTTTCAGGAATCTCTGAAAGCACCACAGATAATCCGGAGGCAGAAATTAAGAAATTTATGACAACGGCTTTAAAAATTCCCCAGGAAACGGTGAATAATATTTCCTTTCACCGCGTTCACAGGCTTGGAGCCCGTAGAGGCAATAAATCCCGTCCTATTATCGCTAAATTCGAACATTTTAAACAGAAAGAATTAGTTAAAAGTAAAGGAGGGGAGCTTAAAGGGACCTCTTTCGGAATGAACGATCAATTCCCGAGAGAGATCAACGAGCGGCGGAAGGTATTGTTTCCCATACTGAAACAGAACAGACAGAAGGGTCTACTAGAATAGGTCTACTTTGGTTGTAGATAAACTTTATATCGACGGCCAACTGTACCGGGACCCCAATACCACAGCCACGGGGCTGTTCTGATCAGTATGGTGAAACGAAAGAGCTTTGTTTATTTATTATAAAATAATGTATATATTGTGTGTGTGTGTATATATATGTAGGTATGTATATATGTATATGTATTTAATCTCACTATGGCTACTTATAATAATGGCTCACTGTTTTATGTTTGACCCCCTTCTGTTTACCTTTTTGTCTACCTCCCCTCCCTCTGCTTCCCCTAACCACCTAAACTCACACCTCCCCTCTCCCCCCACACAAACTCCCTATGTAAATCTTTTGTGTGTTATATATGTCGAGGCACCAGTGTTCTTTGCTTTTTTGTGCTCACGTTTGACATGTTTTACAGTCTTGTTATCCACATCCATCATAGATTCAAACCCTGCTATACACCCATCCAACGTTATCAGCAGACTGAGTTTATTTCATAACATACCAATACCAGTAAGCTGCTCACATAGATATACATCCAAGGCTGAACTTAAACTGTCTATATGCATAAACTAACTCTGGTCTCCTGGAATGTGTGTGGCACTCGCTCACAGGCAAAAAGAATAAAAATTTTAGACCATTTTTCAAAATTAAAAGCAGACATTTGTCTCCTACAAGAAACCCACCAACAAAAATCTGAAGAAAAATCACTTACTGGCATAAATTTCAATCAGGTTTATTCTGCCTCTCATAACAGTAGACAAAGAGGAGTCTCTATACTTATTCATAAGAGGCTACTTTTTACTTTAAATGACATAATAGTTGACTCAGAAGGCAGATACATTATTATCCAGGCAACTATATTCAATAAAGAATATACTATTGGGAATTTGTACGCCCCTAATAATGATGATCCGGCCTTTTTTCATTCATTTTTTTCTCAACTATCTGATTTAACAGCAAACTCAACTGTTATCATTGGAGGAGACTTCAACACAGTCCTAAATCCATTAGTATATCGCTCCAATAACACAACATGTACAAGGCAATCACAATCTGCTAAAGTAATAGAGGAATATATGGATGATTTTGGCCTTGGCGACAGCTGGAGACTAAAAAATCCAACAAAGAAGAAATTCACCTTCCATTCCTCGGTGCATCAATCATTTTCAAGAATCGATTTTTTTCTTACAAATAATTCTATTACCGAGAAAGCTTCTACAAGAATACACCCTATATTATCAGCGACCAGTCTCCCTGTCCTTACAAACTGACCTCACCTTTAAACCACCTCCGACATGGCGTTTTAACATCTCACTGGTAAAAGATGAAGAGTTTGATAAGATCATAAGGAGAGAGTGGGCAGACTATCTGGAGATGAATGACTCCCCAAACTCATCTCCATCTTTACTCTGGGAAGCAGGGAAAGCAGTACTTAGAAGTAAAATTATATCATATTCATCTTATAAAAAGAAACAAGATCAAAAATTAGAAAGAGATCTAGAAGATAAAATTAAACAACTAACTGATGAATATACAACAAACCCAAATAATCAGATATGGACTGAATTACAAAATACAAAAATACAGCTAGATGAGATGTTATCCAAAAGGACTGAGTTCATAATACAACAACTGAGACACAACAACTTTGAGCATAATAACAAATCAGGCAAATTTCTTGCAAACCAACTCCAACGCAATCGGGAAAAATCTCTCATAACAGCGATAAAAGGGACAACTGGTGAGTATACGCAATCACCAGAAGAAATTAATCATATTTTCTACAATTATTATTGGAATCTGTATTCAGAAAATAACAAACCCAACCCTGAGCATATCGAGGCATTTCTCAGTAGTTTAAATATGCCTCAGTTATCTACTGAACATAAAAATATCCTCGATGCTCCACTGTCCATAAATGAGCTGTCCAGTGCTCTAGACAGTATGCCTAATGGTAAGGCACCAGGTCCAGATGGTTTTCCGGCCGAATTTCTGAAGCACTTCTGGTCAATGCTGGCTCCACTGTTTTTTAGATTAGTAACAGAAATTAAAACCAGTGGTCACATACGGCCTCACATGAACACAGCAGCAATTAAACTTTTATTAAAACCAGATAAAGACCCGACCCTTCCGTCAAGTTATCGCCCGATATCACTAATTAACACCGACATTAAAATTATTGCAAAGGCCTTGGCATCTAGACTAGAGACAGTAATTTCAACAATTATTCATAATGATCAAACCGGCTTTATTAAAGGTCGACACTCTACCAACAACGTAAGAAGGCTCTTAAATTTGATTAACATGTCACAGCGGCAGGAGAAAAAGGCAGTTATTATATCGTTGGATGCAGAAAAAGCCTTTGACAAAGTTAACTGGTCCTTCCTCTTTGCTGTTCTAAATAAGCTTGGCTTTGGAGAGTCATTTATTCACTGGGTATCAGCACTATATGATTCTCCTAAAGCGACTGTCACCACTAATGGAATCGCCTCAAAGACTTTCACCTTACAGAGAGGCACCAGACAGGGCTGTCCACTCTCTCCTCTATTATTTGCGATATTCATTGAGCCGTTGGCAACAGCTGTGCGCCAGGATGTCAGGATCCAAGGAATCCGCTCTGGGGCAACAGAACACAAAATTAATTTATATGCAGATGATATATTACTTTATTTAGAAGAACCGGCTATTTCATTAAGGGAAGTATTTAATTTAATAACTAAATTTTCAGAGTTATCAGATTATTCCATAAATTGGACAAAATCAACATTACTTCCGATCACAGAAAATTCATGGAGTCCTGCAGACCAGGACCCTCACTACTCTTTCCCTACAGGCAACTTAAAATACTTAGGCATAAAAATTTCACCTAAATTATCTGAATTAGCTCACTTAAATTTTTCCCCATTACTGGATAACATCATCAATGACCTACAGCACTGGAACAATCTCCCTATATCTCTTATGGGACGAATAGCTACTATCAAAATGAAAATCCTACCAAAAATAAATTACTTCTTTGCAATGATTCCATTCAAACCAACGTCCAACTGGTTCCAGTCGCTGGACTCGGCTATCACAAAATTCTACTGGAATAATAAAAAAGCAAAAATCAGTCTATCTACTCTTCAGAAAAGTAAAGCCGAAGGAGGTTTAGAAGCACCAAATTTTATGCATTATTATTTAGGTAACCAGCTACAATATCTTATTCTATGGACACAACCTACCGGAGATACCAACTGTTGGTTAGAATTAGAACAGAAGGATTGCAATAGCATCAAACTTTCAGACATACTCTTTATTACAACATCCATCAAACGACATAACTGTTTTAAAAACCCAATGATTTCGTCCACCTTGACCGCTTGGTGGAAGGCATTAGAAATTGCAAACTCTAAATTGGAGCCCTGTAAGTTTTCTCCCATTTGGTACAACCCTGATTTTCAAGTTAACAATCAGCCGCTCCATTTAGCTGTTTGGGAGCAGAATGGAATCACACATCTCCACCACCTCTTTTCAGATAATACGTTCATGTCATATACAAACTTGCTTCAAAAATACAAAATAAAAAATGGGAATTTTTTACATTATCTTCAAGTTAAAAATATTATTAAGAAAAGAATCCCAACACTTCAAAGCACGCTCCGGCCGCCGGCATTAGCTGAAGCAATCATAAAGCTTTCTCTGACAACAACTAAAACCCTCTCTAAAATATATAAGTTACTCTTAAGCACTGATACATGTACCTATCTCTAAATGGGAGTCAGATCTATCTATATCTCTGGAACCAGACTTCTGGACTCAAATTTGCGAAAATGCATTTAAAATGACAAAATACACAAACTTACAACTCATCCAATACAAAATCCTCCATAGAACACATATTACTCAATATATGATGAACAAAATGGGATTCTCCGACTCCGACATCTGTCTCCAGTGCTCCCAGAACACTGCTGATACTTATTTTCATGCTCTATGGCTGTGCACCCCCGTAAAAAATTTGCGGGGGAGGACGGGGGGGGCGGGTGGTCGTGGGGGAGGTGGGGTTGTGGGCCGGTGGGGCGCCGTGGGGGTCCGCTATGGCCCGTTCTGCTGCTTGGCTGCAGAACGGGCCTTGAGCCTTGGGGCTCTGGCTGTGTCGGGGGGGGTCGCTCCGGGCTCCTGGGCTGGGTCTCCGCTTGGTGGCTCCTGCGGGGGAGCTGGGTGGACCTCCTTGGGCTGGAGGGGACAGCTCCCTCCTTTTGGTGGAGGTTTTCATGCATGCCAGACCCACCACACCGGCACCTACCAAAACTCAATAGAGTTTGTTCCTCCGGTTGCTGAGTCAGTGGAGGTTGCTGGGTTAGTGTCTGTGGATCTCACTCTGCTCTATCTATCCTTCTTGTGGCCTCCTGACATCTTCATGATTGATCCAGTTGGGACTTTGTCGTATTAGGTGTTTGTGAAGGGTTTTAGATTTGTAAATGGTTTTAAGGTGTGAATTAAAGAGTACAAACAAATAAAATGCACCTTTTCTCTTAGAACACTGTCTATGCCTCACCTTTCTGTCTGTCCTGTGTTTGTTTTATGTTTCACTTGGGTGTGCACAGCCCTCAATGGCATAATGCAGGAAACAGCTTGAAATAAACATGATAGGTTAATTTGCCATGAGGGCAGGTGATGGTCACAGTCACAAAGAAGAAAAAAAATTGCACATGAAGCTTAAGCAATGACACCATGAGTGGTTGGTGTCATTTTTGAGCGGACATGCAGACAAAAGGAAAAAAAAAAAAATGAAGAAGAAATTTGTTGTTTGAAAACATCAAGTGTAGAATCGTGCAGCCTTAATGATTGGTTGATGCTACATTATGTACGTCGGATTTCCAGCCAATCACAAAGGGCGTTCATCAGCCGATTCATTAATATTCATGTCCGTCTCATTAATATGTATGATAAGGGAAAGTGCCGTATCCGTAGACCACAGGCTATGGGTACGGGTCCGTATCTGTAGACACTACCTTTTCTATATGCTTCAAATGCTGGTCCTGAGCTGAAATGCACAGTTTGGTCAAATATGCTGTCCATGCAATTCCTTCAAACCAGAACACCTTCAACATCATTGGCCTTCATATGTATCACATTTCAAGTCATTCTGAAGAAGAAATTTGTGTGTCAACCTTATGTTCACGTTAATACAGCCGTCATGATTTTTCTGCTCTCAAAATGCTGGTCTGGAGCTGAAATGCACAGTTTGGTCAAATATATTGTCCATGCAATTCCTTCAAAACCTTCAAAATCATCTCAAACATCATTTGCCTTCATATTTGTCACATTTCATGTCATTGTGAAGGATACATTTGTGTGTCAACATGAACTTCACGTTAATGTATACTTCATGATTTTTCTGCTCTTAAAAATGCTGTTTCTGAGCTAAAATAAGTTGTCCCTGCAACTTCTTACATCCAGAACACCTTAATCATCATTTTCCTTCAAATGATGTAATTGTAAGTCATTCTAAAGGAGGAAATTGTGTGTCTACATGAACTTCACGTTAATGTAGCCTTCATGATTTTTCTGTCTTTAAAATGCTGTTCCTGAGCTGAAATGCTCAGTTTTCTCAAATATGCTGTCCATGCAATCCCTTCAAAACCAAGTCATCTCAAACATCATTTGCCTTCATATTTGTCACATTTCAAGTCATTGTGAAGGAGAAATTTGTGTGTCAACTCATGTTGTCTACATATGAAGAACTTCAGAGGAAAGATAAAACGTGCTTCTTGATGTGCAGTCTCCAGAGGGTGAAAGACAGGAAGAGAGGACGGATAGTGCTCTGTAGGCCGGAGGTCTAGGGGGCGGTTCTAGCGGCGGGGACATTGAAATCTGCCCAGCAACTGTTCAAGAGAGCAGGGCGGCAGAGACTGAAATGATCAGGAGCGAAAAAAAGAAAATATGACATTAAACGCGCAAAACGCCATTCCTTCACCATACTTCAGTTATGCAAAAGGGAAATGTGAGTAAAAGGAAGGAAGGAAGGAAGGAAGGAAGGAAGGAAGGAAGGAAGGAAGGAAGGAAGGAAGGAAGGAAGGAAAGAATGGGGTCAGCCGGGGTCTTTGTTTCTTAGGAGGTGGTGGTGGTGGTGCGAGGGAGTGGGGGTCGTGGTGGTAGGGGGTTGTTCTGAACCCCTCCCTCCCGCTCCTCGTCCCCCCCGGTGATGGTGGTGGCGGCAGGGGGACGACGACGATGATGATGATGATGATGATGATGAGGAGGAGGAGGAGGAGGAGAAGGAGAAGGAGAAGGAGAAGAAGGAGAAGGAGAAGGAGGAGAAGGAAGGGAAGAAGGTAGTGGTTAGCCAGGCTCATTTCTTAGGGGGGTGGGGGTCGTTCTGGACCCCGCAGGTGGGAGAGGAGAGTCAGCTACTTCGCATCTACCGCCGCCACCACAGCCACAGCTGCAGCCGCTTCCTTTCCATATCTTGAGCCCCTGGCCAGTTTGTTTGGCATGTACTGCCTGAATGGACATCGGCCTGTGGCGGTGTAGTCAGAGAGAGAGAGTGAGAGGAGAGGAGAGGAGAGGAGAGGAGAGGAGAGGAGAGGAGAGGAGAGGAGAGGAGAGGAGACGAGACGAGACGAGAGGTGAGGTTTCAAAAATCCCTTTATTGACCTCTTCTAAAACACAAACACAAAACCGATCTTCAGGTCAGACTAAAAGAAGAAAAGAAAAACCACCAAAAGTGAAGCAGCAGCTCCCCACCCTCCCCCACCGAACACAAAACCCCGCCCACCGCCCATGTCTGAATAAAGTCTTTCATTTTGTCCATTAACTGAAAATATGAGTGTTCCACCCTCAGATGGGCCTTCAACAGTCCCTCCAGAACCGGAACCACGTCCACACATCCAGCACCCTCAGTCCCGTTCCTCCGTGTCAGCCACATTGCCAGTTTAGCAGTTCCACATAAAAAATTCACAAGTGTATGTACAGTTTTTTTCTTTGCTGAGTATTTCGGACCAAAAATAAACACACTGAAAGAGAAAACCTCCCCAAGACCAAGAAACCATCTCTCCATCAGAGCAAACAGTGGTGTCAGACGGGAACACTGCCCAAACAGATGCTCTGTAGTCTCTCTGTCTGAGAACAGAAGACACAGCCCTCCCCCAGCCCAGGATCAAGGTGCGCTCTGTATCTGTTCGTAGCTATTGCCCCGTGTATAGCTCTCCACTAGAGATCTGCTGACCTTTTCTCAATGGGTGGCTTATACAGGGACCGCCAGCTGTCTTTTGGGGAAACGCTTGGACCAAAGAATTCAGCCCACCTCGACTCTTTCAGTCCTGCCAAGGAGCTTAGGTTCAGGAGCTTTGTGCAGAGCTGATACACTGCCTTCTTTCCTGCATCCTGGAACTTGTCCAGGTGAGGGGTGGTGAAAGACAGCAGCTGTCTGTATGCGCAATAGCCTTCATTAAATCTTGCAAGCGGCTGGCCCAGATGTCAGCCAATGAGCGTCACGCATATGCTCCAAATGCTCGTGATTTAGGTCACTATTCACCATACATGACATCACGGAAACAACCGAGACATGCTAATTGTAACCCCGAGCGACTCCCATGTTTCTGACGGCACAAGGGTTTAGGGAAGCTCGACAGGGAGGGAGGCGGGCTAAAAGGTAAAAGGTTGTCTATCAAATCCCTCTGCAGCAATTGGGTAGGTATACAACCAATCAACGCAACGAATAGGCTGACATGGTTCCGAGAGCACCGGCGGATTGTGGCTAAGTCCCATTAGCTTCCCAACCAGCAGAGCCGCGGAGCCAACTGGTATATTAAGGATTTGCCATATCCCGTCGGCATAAGTCCAAATATGTCTTTCTTCTCAATGAAACACTTAAGTGCCGTCTTTTGTTTATCTTTCAAGTTGAATTTTAGCTTCAAATCTTTAAGGGCTGTGGCCAAAGCCAAGTGGAAAGATAACTGTTTATTGTGCGCTGGTTGTTTCTGTCAGAATCGTCACGTCTCTGTCGTCACTTAGTTACGCCCGCCTTCTGACTCTACACTTCATGGTGATTGGTCCGGCCAGTTTTAGGAGTATCCAGCCTCGAGCCTTATGGAGGGTAACTAGACCCTCCCTCGCAGAGAATTAAATTCGTTGCCGTGGGTTGTCTAGTGCGGCTAGGCTAGCAGCGCGCTGGAGTACGGCCTGAACGGTTTTTAGCGGCATGCCGGAGCGCAGCAGCAGCAGCAGTCGTCCGGTGTCCGGATCCCCAGAGGCTCTCACAGGCCTTCGCCTCTGGACCTGTACACACTCCGAGCTCGGAGACGCGCGACTAAATGATCAGGCAGTACATTTTTAACAATGTTTTGGAGGCAGGAGGTGATTAGGAGTTCCAATCGTTAAAAACCTGAAATAAACCTGATGGCATGGAAGGAGAAAGATATTCTTCGTTTTCATGATGAAGGCAAAAGTGTTCTTAGTCGACCGGCTCTTTTTTCTTCTTACTCCGTCCAACCAGGTCGGGGCCGTCCGACGGGCTGTTCTTTATCGTTTGGTCCGACAGACGGGCTTTCTTCTTACTCCCCCCGTCCAACCAGGTCTTGTTTTTTTGTGGTTTTTTTTTGTGTGTTTTTGTTTTGTGGTTTGGTCCTGGTTGTTTTTTCGGTTGGAGCAGTCCGACGGGCTGTTGCTCTTTTTATCCATATATATATATATATATATATATATATATATATATATAATTTTTTTGCTTGTTTTTATGTCCTTGTCCTGTTTTGTCGGTCGGAGCAGCCCGACGGGCTGTTGCTCTGTTTATCTATATAAATATATATATTTTTTGGTTGTTTTATGTTTTTTGTCTTGTTTTGTCGGTTGGAGCAGTCCGACGGGCTGTTGCTCTTTTTATCCATATATATATATATATATATATATATATATATATATTTAATTTTTTTGCTTGTTTTTATGTTTTTGTCGGTCGGAGCAGTCCGACGGGCTGTTGCTCTTTTTATCTATATAAATATATATATTTTTTGGTTGTTTTATGTTTTTTGTCTTGTTTTGTCGGTTGGAGCAGTCCGACGGGCTGTTGCTCTTTTTATCCATATATATATATATATATATATATATATATTTAATTTTTTTGCTTGTTTTTATGTTTTTGTCGGTCGGAGCAGTCCGACGGGCTGTTGCTCTTTTTATCTATATAAATATATATATTTTTTGGTTGTTTTATGTTTTTTGTCTTGTTTTGTTGGTTGGAGCTGTTGCTCTTTATATATATATATATATATATATATTTTTTTTTTTTTTTTAACTTGTTTTAAGTTTTTGTCCTGTTTTGTCGGTCGGAGCAGTCCGACTGGCTGATGCTCTTTTTATCTATCCATCCATCCATTCTCTATATACCGCTTTATCCTCACTAGGGCCGGGGGGGGGGGGGGGGGGGTGCTGCAGCCCATCCCAGCTGACTCGGGCGAAGGCAGGGGACACCCATCTGTAGTCCTTTGACCAAGGACTACAGATGGAAATTAGCTTGAAGCTAAATCTGGTGCAACCATCTTTTTAATGTAACTGCACGCTGTCCTTTTACAAATAAACTTGAAACTAAACTAAACTAAACCCTGGACAGGTCGCCAGTCTGTCGCAGGGCTACATACACAGACGAACAATCACACTCGCATTCACACCTACGGGCAATTTAGAGTCATCAATTAACCTCAGCATATTTTTGGACTGTGGGAGGAAGCCGGAGTACCCGGAGAAAACCCACGCATGCACAGGGAGAACATGCAAACTCCATGCAGAAAGATCCCAGGCCCAGGCCGGGATTTGAACCAGAGTTCTTCTTGCGGCAAGGTGAAAGTGCTAACCACTATACCACTGTGCAGCCCCCTTATGAAATCAGTCCCATAATAAACTTATGATGTTCAACATCTAAACTGTTCAGTTTAATGGAGCAAGACTTAGTAGTTTTCAAGATAATTGCTTCTAAAATGATGTCAAATTCTTTGGGACACCTTGTACTTTGCATGGTAAAAATCTGCATGGCTTTGTAATTTCAAGTTATGAAATCCTCCAAGTCAGTGTTGTGAACGTTCCAGCACTTTGTATTGTGGAACACAGCAACTGAGGAGGACAATTCATACAGGAGATTCTTTCTGAATCAGTACAGCATACGGGTGCTGGATCTAAATTCTACTGTGTATTTCCACAGCTGGTCTTCCATGTGTGTCTGCATTTGCGTCCTCCATCTGAACTGCACACAACATGATGGCACACAGAATTGTGTTTTGAAAAAAAAGAGAATTTATTTATTTATAGATCACTTTTCACAAAAAAGTGAATTATACATACACTTAACAAAAAACAAGCTCCTCAATTAAAAATGATTTCAAAATAAGAGATCTCAGTTGCAATAATCATCCAGTACAGACCAAATATGTAAGATTTAAAAGTGGCCAAACAATGGAAAAAAGAAAAGTGACTGGAAATGTTAAGGTTCCTAAATATCTCCTTTACCATTCAACAGTACAACTTACACCAGTCAGGCACAGCATTATGACCAACACAATGCTAGGCAGGTGGTCATAATGTTTTACCTGATGTATGTCTCTGCATATTATCTATTCTAGATGTTACCCATTTTAAAAGGAGGCAACATTGGCATTCTTTACTGTATGTAATCTGTCCATTTACAAGTGCTGTTCTGTTATTTCTAAAATGATTTTGTGATCTTGCAGGGATTTCGCTAATATGCGTCAATGTTTTCTGGAGAAGACTGCTGTTTAAATAGAATGGCCAAAAAAAGGGAGTAGAGATTTACACTTTGTGACTTTAAAACATTTCATGTAAAATAAAGGTACAGTCCTGCTGACATACTACATCTCTTCTTGTCAAGTACTTTTTATTTTTTGCTATCAATACCATTAGATATATAGATGATAGATGATAGATAGATAGATAGATAGATAGATAGATAGATGATTTGAGGTTCTGTTTCCAGCAAACTGTCTCTAGCTACTGTACCAGTAGATGCTATAAACCCTGTTAAATGTTTAATTGCACATTGCCAACAGTACCCCTAGCAAACTCATACAGCAGGTCCAGGAGGCTGCTGACTGAAATAGACCATCAGAGTCATTCAGCAGGTACTCTACCCGAGCCCAGGAACCATTATTGGGTAAAGGATCAACTCCTAATGTCCAGCACATCAGGTTGTAGATGTCCACTGTTCGAATTGGAGCTGCCCGGACATTCCGCTTGAAATCTGGATAAAATGAAGTACATAGAGTTAGAGTTATTTCCATTTTAAATTCTCATATTCCAATTTACAATATTTAGCTTCACCATGAACAACCAACTGAGCAAAACACATTTGCCTCGCCTCAAAAACATTCATCATCCAGCCCATCATCGGTGCTGCGTCAAGCCTGGTCACACAGGACCAGGAGAAGAGTGTGGGTGCTGAAATACAGTGGAAATTACAGGGGCACAGGAGGGTCAGAACCTCCTTGATTGTCTCTCTGTGTAACCCTGTGACAGACAACTACCTGTCCAGGTGTCCCCTGCCTTTACCCTAAGTCGGCTGGGATAGACTCAGGCCTCCCTACAACTCTAATGAGGATTAAACGGTGTATAGAGAATGGATGGATGGATGTTTTAGGACTGAAGGAGGAAGCCAGAGTAACCAGAGAAAACCCACACTATCAGGATATCCCAATAGCTCTCTGAAACACCTGCAGTTGTTTCAAAACACTGCAGACAGAGTACTGACGGGAGAGAGATCATATTTCACCTGTACTGGTTTCTCTTCATTGGCTTTCTGTCAAATCTAGAATAGAATTTAAAATTTAAAATCCTTCTTCTGACACTCAACAACCAATCTCCATCTTATCTTAAAGATGAAGAGTTCTGCTAGGATAATATGGTAATATTATCCTAGCAGAACTCTTCACTCTCAGACTACAGGCTTACTTGTTGTTCCTAGAATTTCTAAAAGTAGAATGGGAGGCAGAGCCTTCAGTTATCAGCTCCTCTCCTGTGGAACCAGCTTCCAGTTTGGGTTTGTGAGGCAGACACCCTCTCTATTTTTAAGACCAGGCTTAAAACATTCCTATTTGACAAATTTTATAGTTAAGGCTGACTGGGTGACCCTAAGTGGGTCAGCTGAAGTCTTCATTTGCACAACTGACTTCCTCTTCGATGTCCCTTAGTTCTATAGGCCTAGGCTGCTGGGAGACCTCTCTGGATGCACTGAGCCCTTCTCTAACTACCTTTGTATTGACTATATATACCGTTATTGCATTGCATTTACTGTTTCCCCTTGTTTCCTTTTTCAGAGTGTCCCTGGTCTCTGAGGGACACCTCCAGCCCCCAACTCCTTCCCCTGCACACACGTTTCAGATCTGTGGTTGCCGTTCCTTGAGGAATAACCAAGGAGTAACACAAAAGGTGGGGAGACAGAAAGGAGGAATGACATGCAGCTGATAACTGAAGGACACACTACATAAATTCCCACTGTTATGAGATGACATCCAGTTACATTGATCTATAAAGCCAAATGAAATCAGCAAAATTCCAAGCATGTCTTAAGGACATAAAGGCCTGGATGACTTGTAGTTTTCTTCATTTATATTCAGACAAAACTTATTGTATTTGACCCTGAGCAAAAGTGAAAAAACTATATTAATCATCTCTGAGCTAAACAGTGAGGAAACACAAAATCCAACCAGATAGTTACTCTAGATGACATTGCCTTGGCCTCCAGTTCGACTGTAAAAAAAAACTTGGAGTCAACACACATAAAGCACATCTGTAGCATGGGTGTAACCAGCCCATTTTGGGGGGTGCTCAAGCACCCCCAAATTCAATCCGAGCACCCCCAAAAATGATATCATTTTTTAAACTCTTTTCCCTCATAAATGACCGGATACGCTTATATATGATGTAAAAAAAACGCTAGATAAAGTAATAAAGAATAAAACAAAACAAAAACGTGAACAACGCAGCGTTGGAAATACACCCCTGCCTTGAGATGGTTCAATCCATTTGATTCCCAACCGCTCCCTCCCCGCTCCTCCTTCGTTCCTGTCATTAGCGTCAAACTGTCTGTGTCAACCGTGAGAGTAATAGTTATGTTACACATTGATTAAGTTGAACAACTATTCTACCACCCAATACCATGACTTTGTTATTATCATCAACAGATATCAGTCTTCATTTTAGCTGTGTTGAATCGAATGGAACATATTATAGTCTCTCAGCCTAGCTTAATTGGTGCGTGTGTTTATCCTCCAGGGACCCATGGATACACGAACATTTTTCGCTAAAAAAACACCATGTTCAGGTGAGAGTGTATTACCCACAGTAACTATAAAGAAATACAGAAAACCTCTTCCTAATTTATTTGTATATGGTTGTCAGCGCTAGGAGAGAGAGGGCCAGAAGGGGAGGAGAGGGCACCTGCAGACCTGGAGAAAACGGGTAACAAAGTCACTGTGAAGCAAAATATCAACAGTGACTGAAGTTAAAAACACCCCATCCATAATATAATTTAACATGTATTCTGATAATTATGTATTCTCTCCTGATGTCAGTTGACCTTATTCTAAACAGGATATTTTCATCACATTTTGATGATTATCTTTTAATCATTTTTTATTAAGAAAGTTATGAATTGATACTGTTCTTGATTATACTGAATTTATATCTTTTTGGTTAACACCTTTTGTTTGATAACACAGAGGTAGATTATTTATTTACTATTTTATTATTTATTACTCATTTTATTTTTTAATGACTGCAATATATTTTAATGTGGTTGTTAGTGGAAAGGGAGAGAGATAAAGGAAAGGGAGAGGAGATGTTCGTGCAAGAACAGGAAGAACCAGGTAAGAAAATTAACTGACTAGTGGACTTTATTTTAAGCAGGACATCCTCATTACATTGTCCTTATATGATTTTCCATTTGATTTTTATTGTTGAAGGAGGACAACAGGGAGAGACTGCTGGAGCTCAGGGAGATAATCAGCCTGCCCAGCAAGTCCAAGATTTAGGAAACCGAAATACTGGTCCTCAACAGTTAAAGTTGTCCCACTACCCAGTGGATCAGTTTGGTTCACAAAAAAGAGCCTTCCAAGGACAGTGGTTTCAAACTTTTAAATGGCTGGAATATTCCCAAAAAGAAAATGTTGCTTTTTGCTTTGCTTGTCGGATTTTCGGCAAAAAACTTAAAGAAGATGCATTAGTGAATGACGGGGTCCGTAACTGGCAAAAGGCATTGAGAAAGTTTAAGAAACACAATGACACTCAGTCACACAAGGACAGTATGATGTGTTGGAGTAGCTACAGTGCAAGTCTGTCACAAGGCAATGTGGTGGAACAGATAGAAGCAGCAAGTGCCAGTGAAATTAGTGAAAGAAGGGAATACCTGGAACGTGTTGTGGCAGTGACCAGCTTCTTAGGGAAGCAAGGAATACCATTCCGAGGTCACAATGAAACAGATGACAGCCAGAACAAGGGCAATTTTCTGGAGTGCATGACACTGTTGAAGAAGTTTGACCCATTCTTGCAGGGCTATACACCCCCAGCAAACACCACATACCTATCAGGGAAATGTCAAAATGAGATGATAGAATGTGTTTCTCAAGAGGTGACTGCAACCATTGTCAGTGAGTTGAAAGCCTCAAAGATGTATGCCATTATGGCTGATGAGGCCAGAGATGGAAAGAGTGAACAACTGTCACTTTGTGTGAGATATGTGACTGTGGATGGTGCTGTGAAAGAGAGGTTCCTTGCACTTACAGAAATAGCACAGTTTGATGCTGAAACAATAGCCAGTGCGATTGAGAATCAGTTGGTAGTGCACGGAATTGATCAGTTGAAATGTGTGGCACAGACTTATGATGGAGCAGCTGTCATGAGTGGTTCAGTTGGTGGTGTGCAAGCCCATTTTAAAAAGAAGCACCCAGAGGCAATATATGTGCATTGCTATGCACACGAGTTGAACCTTGTGTTATGTCACGCATGCAAAGCTGTTTCTGAAGCCACAGAGCTTTTCAATATGCTGGAATGTCTCCATTCTTTCTTTAGTGTTTCACTTGTGAACCATCACAAGTTTGTTGACACTCAAAAGAAGTTAGGATTGCAGCCGAGTCAACTTGTGCAGCTGTCAAACACTCGTTGGGCATGCCAGCTTCATTCAGTGTCTGCAGTGCTGAACAATTTTCCTGCCATCATTGAGTGCCTCTCCACCATCAACACAGCTATGGCCGTGGGATTGAAGGCAAAGCTCACTAAATTCTCTACAGTGTATTTGCTGATGGTTTTTCAGGATCTCTTGTCCGTAACAGCAGGTTTGCACAGATACCTACAGAAGGAGACAATTGATATTGTCCAAGCAGTGACATACAAAGATGCAGTCACTGACTCCCTGAAGCAGAAACGATCTGATGCCACTGCTGCAGATCTTCATGTTAGAACAAAGGACATTTGTGAGGCAAACCAGATAGCAGTCACGAAGGCATATTCTGAACAGAGACGTAAGACAAAAAGGATGGAGGGTTTTGTAGTTGAGTCAACTTGTGGGGCAGGAAGTGAAGTTGGTGGTTCCTCCGAGTCAGAGGAACTCAAGAGGAAATTGTTTTTCCCGTCTGGACAGAATGATCTTGGAACTTGAGAGGCGGTTTTCTGGTGTGAATCAGGACTTACTTAATGGGATTCATGCATGCAGTCCAACTTCTGACAATTTTTTGTCTGTGCCTCATTTGTCAGCGCTGGCAGTGCATTATGGCATTGAATTTGAGTCAGCGGAAGTAGTGGTTGCAAAAAACTTTCTGAAGAGCAAGAGGGAGTCTGGTGCCATTGAAGACACACTTTCAGTGTACAATCTCCTGGATAGTGCAATGTTCCCAACCCTGAAGGCAGTTATTCAGATTTGCCTAACAATTCCAATAAGCAGCTGCAGCTGTGAAAGGTCTTTCAGCGCATTACGCCAGCTCCATACCTGGCTTCGAAGGACCACTGGTCAAAACAGACTCCAACACCTGGCTGTCATGGCAATTGAAAAAGATGTGCTTGACCAAGTGCAACACCAAAAAGTTATTGATAGGTTTGCAACCCTCAAGGTCAGGCGACACAGCTTAATCTGTAAGGTGTAGGGTGAAATTGTGAAGTGTAGAACAGAATGTGTCATTGTCTAATATGTTCCATGTTTCTTTGTGTGTGTGTATTCTATCAGAAATAAATTAGTAAAAACTGGACATGGCGTAGTCACAGTGTTTCTGCTAACCACAAAGTGTAATGTGCTGTTCACAAATGGGAAGTGATGCTACTAAACTGTGTTGAATGATCCTAAATCACTTTAAGTGAAATGAAAAAAAAATTCATTTGAACCAGCCAGGCACTCTGGGTGCTCAGCACCCCCACAGCTCTGAACCTAGAATCGCCCCTGATCTGTAGGCAGCCTTCTTTCATCTACTTAATAAAATCTTTAAAACCAGGAGCATCTTGTCTCAGAGTGATACTGAAAAACTAGTTCATGTGTTTGTAATTTCTAAGCTGTCCAGCTTAGAAATTATAATTACCTATTATCAGGATGTCCCAATAACTCTCCTGAAAAGTGCCGTCTGATCCAAAAGGCTGCAGCTGGTTCCTTCCCACTGTGGCAGACTGTTGTTTAATATTGTACATGGTCCCTTTTTAAATAAACTGACAATAATAATAATAAGAAGAAGAAGACTGCTTATTACTAAGGAATCCAAAGGGAAGTTTGGATTGTTGGTTTCTATGTTCTAAATTTGACACGTTATGAACTGGAACGATATACAGTAAATAAATAACCATTCTATAACTTTTATTGATTTTACTATTAATATCAGTATTTAACTCAACATGTGAACACTGTGGTACAACTCAAATCATTTACCAGTTCAGGAATGAATTTTCGGGAGCAACTCTGGCTTCTGGATTACTGACTCCAGTCCACCACCATCACAACACCTCCAGCCCCCAACTCCTTCCCCTGTACACACATACACACACACACCCATGTCTGATTCTTATATCCCCGTGGGGCCTTACCATTGACTCCCATTCATACCAAACCCCTACCCTAACCCTAAAGAAACGTTTTTGCACTTTTACTTTTTTCAGTAACAACAACGTGGCCAAGAAAACACTGTTTACACTTACACACACACACACACACACACACACACACACACACACACACACACACACACACACACACACACACACACACACACACACACACACAGAAATATTATCCATGCTTAACATGGTGTATTACCAGGTCCTGTTGCCAAGAAAAAGCCTCTCATGTCGATATACTCGTTGTCATAACCATGCCAGCCATTCTGCCACGCTGAGGGCTCCCCAGTGTCATTTTTCCAGTAAGGGAGTCTTGTCTTGTTCTGTAAATAACACAATGGATTTATGGTATTTATGCTATTGTAGGCTGGAACAATAACAATCCATGTGGGATACAGCTCAACACTTTGGTCTACATATGTGTCTGCATGTGCAAGAGAAAAAAACTGTTCCATAGCTCTAATGCCAATTCAAAAAAGTTAACATCCAGACAACTGAGCAGAAGCTATTAAACACTACTATGGAGACTAGGCAGGAAATAATGCAGACGTAATTACCACTGTGCTGGCAGACATAAATCCTGCCAGTAGAGAGTGCTGTTATGTTCATTCTTTGTTCGCTGTTATAAGCCAATAAGACTGACTTAGTGCAGTAACAGAGGTCAGAGTTATGGTTATGGTCCATCCTTTGTTGTCTTCATGAAAGCATTGTCTATGATTATTTTCACTTAAATCAGTGATTATTTTTGACATTACAAGGTTTATGTTCTTTTGAGGCATATGTTTATTACACAGAACTTATTGATATGCTAAGTGTGTGTTTGACTGAATATATTTTGCAGTCACATCTTTGCATTTATTTGTACAGAGTTAAAACTCACAAATGTTATTTTCATGCTCATTGTACTACAGCCTGAAAAATGTGATTTTGTTTTTCTTACAGTTTAACTGTTGGCTTGTGAAGAATTAATTAAGACAATACACCTGCCATTTGTCAAAGAGAATATGTTTAGTGAAGGCAGAACAAACTACTTCTAAAATATCATGATGATGTCATGCATGCACAGCTTTCCAGCTTTGTATGTGACAGCCAGAGCAAATCTGTCACAGTCCATTTACATTGATATCACTTCAAATGCAAATAAGAGGACCAACATGTGAAGAACAGTACAGTTTATCCAAATGAAAATGTGGACACGATGTGATCTTTTACCTCGGTGATAAACCAGCCTGGCTCAGCCACCAGTGTCAGGGGCGACACAAACTTTCCTCTTTTGTAATGGAATCTGTCAGGGATGTCCTGTCTGGCATAGACACGCATGTTAGGGACCTGGGACAATGCAGCATACACCTGTTATAACACACACACACGTGGGCAGTGTTAATGGAATCATATGAGAACAAGCAACATCTATAAAGCACCTCTCCATTCAAAAGTAGCATTCCAGCTCTAGTAACAGAAAAATGTGTGACTCAGTGCATTTACAACACTCCTCATGAAGTGTTTTTTAAATTTATTTCCCAGCTGTTTAAACGATGACGCTGACGGAACAGAGTACAGGAAAGCCAGATGTTACACATTCACTTTTAACCAACCTTGGTGTGAGTATCATTAGCTATTTTTTTATTATGATCAAGTAAAAATATCCCTCTCTGAGCCACTGACCTCCTGATAGATTTTTTTTAAAGACTGAAGAGGTAGAATAAAGAAGAAAGGGCAGGAGTAACTATTACAAAGTGTCACAAAAAGGCAGGATGAAGCAAAAATTCAGATATTTGTATCGTCAGTGATTTCAGACATGCAGACTTAAGTTGACTCAGTATAGAAAGAGACTTCTGCAACTGGGACAGGAGGATGGGTGTATTGTACAATGTAGAGCTGGTCAGTTGTGTACTATGGTGAAAAGATGACGGCAATGTGTTACCTCAGGAGTAGCCAAAATTCGACATTCGGGCAAATCATTTCCCATTATAACAGACACACCATTTATGGGAAAACATGGACGCGCCCTCACAATAGCATCCCCAGACCACAGATCTGACTGAATAAATATTCGATGTAAAGGAACTCCTATCTGCTCCATGTTAAATCCACAGACCGGAACCTCAGAACCAACAGCAGTGTCAGCATTCAATGGCAAAATTCCCTCCAAAATAAACGACTGAGACGCAGCAGTGTCATGCAATATTTTAACTGGGATTTTCTCAGAGCCACTAGACACAGCCACAAATCCATCCATCACAAAAGGTTTAACATCTGCATAAGCACAAGCTTTCTCAGAGCCAGACCGACCTTGATGTTTTGTTTTAATCAACGCAACAGATTTTGTGTTCTTTTTCTTTAAAACTGGACATGCCGCCACGATGTGACCCCTCTTTTTACAATAAAAGCACATCACATTTTCCTTTGACTCAGCGGGCCCTGGTTTACTTTGAACGCCAGGTGGAGAATTTTCAGCTGGCTCCACAGAGGAAGAAGCAATTTTGTCAACCTCTTTCCCATGACCATTAAACTTGTCTCCCAGCAGCCTATAGGCCTATAGCAGCATGACTAGGGGCAGAACGAAGGGACGTCCAAGAGGGAGTCAGCTGTGCAATGAAGACACAAGCCGAACCCCTCCGGGTCACCCAGTCAGCCCTAACTATAAGATTTGTCAAAAAGGAACGTTTTAAGCCTGGTCTTAAAAATAGAGAGGGTATCTGCCTCCCGAACCCAAACTGGGAGCAGGTTCCACAGGAGAGGCGCCTGATAACTGAAGGCTCTGCCTCCCATTCTACTTTTAGAAATTCGAGGAACAACAAGTAAGCCTGCAGTTTGAGAGCGAAGAGTTCTACTAGGATAATATGATACTATCAGATCTTTAAGATATGATGGAGATTGGTTATTAAGAGCTTTATGTCAGAAGAAGGATTTTAAATTCTATTCTGGATTTAACAGGAAACCAGTGAAGAGAAGCAAGTATAGGGGAAATATGATCTCTTTTGCTAACTCCTGTCAGTACTCTCGCAGCAGCGTTTTGGATCAACTGTAGATGTTTGAGAGAGCTATTTGGACAACCCGATAATAAGGAATTGCAATAGTCAAGCCTGGAAGTAACAAAAGCATGAACTAGTTTTTCTGCATCACTCTGAGACAGGATGTTCCTGATTTTTACAATATTACGCAGGTAATATTGTATCCCAAACAAAAGAGAATATTTATTTAAAGAAAAACTAGACAAAAAATAGGGGAACAAAATTATGTGCTCCCAGCACATAACAATCCCAAAAGTGTACAAAAACAGTTAAAGCACAGTGAGAATGCGTGGCATGACTGCACAAGTGTTCAGCTGCTTAAAGTTAACTTATTTCAACACATGTGCAGCCAATTGGTGTTACAAATAACACAGTGAAACAGATCATCTGAGTGCAGTGAATGTGTCTCAAGGGATTATGACATAAAGACACTTGTATATGGAAGGCCCAGTCATTTGTGAATAAGTACTCTGGCTTTAACTACATCTTTAAGGCACAGGAACACTCCAAGCAACTTTGTGAAAAGGTTATTGAAATGCACAATACAATAGACGGACACAAGAACATTTCCAAGTCACATACTACTCCAAAGGACTCTCAAGATTCAGTGGCTGAGATGGGACAAATTGTGCATTACAACAACAACTGGTGCCCAGATTCTTTAACCATTGGTACTTTATAGGACAGTGGCAAAGAGAAAGCCACTGTTGAAGAAGTCACAACTACACTTAGCAAAAAGGCTTTTGAGAGATGACTAAAGTCATCGAGTGGGGAGGTTAATCAACTTTTTGACTTCAAATCATGATGCAAAGGTCCCCTTTGGTATGGAAGTACCTTTGGGCCATACAAGTAAATTTATCCTAAGACACAAGTGAGAGCATGCTTTTGCGGCCATTTTTAAAATGGCCGCCAACCATCCTTGAGAGGCCCATATCTTTACTTCTGTTATAGCTAAAATGGCAAACTTGGTGTCAAAGTGTACATTTTTGGGGTCAAGGAATCCAATAAAATAGGTTTCAAGACTAAAAAAAGAATGATATTCTCCTCACCATGACAACTGAAGGTAAAATATGTAATTTATTTTAAAAAAAAAACACATACCAAAAACACAGTCGAATCAAAACTCAATAATTTAATAAATACAACTTAAAGTGTTGAATATATGTATTATGCATGCTAAGAAACTGAGTAGTGAGACAACAAGTTCATAACTACAATCAAAGAAGAAATCATTAGACCTCCCTTGTTTTCTTCAGTTTCTTGTTCATTTTAATGCCCTGTACAACTTAAGGTTCATTACCTAAAGAACGCAGTGAACATGACAAAAAATGCAGCTGATTTTAACTCATCACCTGCACTACATGACTCGCCCTGGATCTTATCTATAGCTTTCTTTTTAATACGATTCAGCCAGTTCTTCTGAGGGACAAGCTGGAGGTCACAGGGGTGGATTACCACGTCTTGGGTAGGATAATGGACTACCTCACAGACAGACCACAGGTTGTGAGGACACAGGACTGTGAGTCTGACATGGTAGTCTGTAGCACAGGAGCAGGGAATGGTCTTGGCTCTGTTTCTGTTCACCCGGTACACTGCAGACTTCATGGACCACTCAGCCAGCTGCCATTTGCAGAAGTTCTCTGATGACTCTGCAGTCGTCGGTCTCATCTCAGATGATGGTGATTGGGAGTACAGAGAACTGAACCAGAACTTTGAGGACTGGTGCCAGTGGAACTGCCTCCAGATCAACTCAGGAAAGACCAGAGAACTGGTGGTAGACTTCCACAGGCACAGTCACACACACCCACCATTGGTGGACATCCAGGGCATGGACATGGAGAGAGTGGACTCATGCAAGTACCTGGGTGTTCACCTGAACAATAAACTGGACTGGTCAGACCACACCACAGCACTTTAAAAGAAGGGTCAAAGCAGACTCTGTCTAATGAGGAGACTGCTGTCTTTTGGGGTGTAGGGGACACTCCTGAAGAATTTTTATGACTCTGTGGTGGCATCAGCCATCTTTTACGTAGTAGTCCACTGGGGCAGCAGCCATTGCGGCCGCCAGACATCCGGCCGCAGCAGCGGCCGCGGCGGCGGCCGCAAACGCCGATGGACAGCTTAGATCGTCATGAATCCGCCTAATTTGCATAGGAATTTAAAGAATGTCCGGTGGCCGCAAACGCCGATGGACAGCTTAGATCGTCATGAATCCGCCGGTATAAACCACTTTCAGATGTGATTACCACAGCGGGTTTCGCTCGTGGTGAGCTGCACGAAAAACATGACGACATCGTGTTGGTGCGCACGAAACCGAAACAAAAACTGACGTGACAGTTTCACTAATCCCCGTGAGACCGTGTTGGACGCAATCTGCAAGAGACGTGCAACTTGGGAGAAGATTTTTTTCCAGTAAGACAAGACCTTGAGGCTTACAGTCAAACCGACACAGAAATGATCCCGTTAAGCTTCAGTGTCCCGCTCGCGAGACACTTGAGATTTGCATAAGAATTTAAAGAATGTCCGAAAGAATGTCCGAAGCTGCAAACGCGATTCGGGAAACACTATACACCCATGTAAAGCTTAGATTCTCATGAATCCGCCGGTATAAACCACTTTCAGATGTGATTACCACAGCGGGTAATATAAACACATTTCTCCAACAAACAACAAAAATTTAAAGGGCACAACTCACCTTTGGATGCTCTTTGAACGAAAGATGAAAATAATCCACAAAAACCAGCCAGAATCCAAGCTTCGGCATCCAGACAATACTAGCAAGTATAATATTTTGTCCAAAACATGTCTTGAAATAAGTAAATAATCCACAAATAGCTCGGCTCTATGCGCGCACACGCGGCGCATGGCGGCGCTGCGCGTTTCATATTCACTGTATTTATGCCCATATTTTTATTCAGCATACAGAGATCCATGCGATCTTGGACTCAAAATGGCGACTGAAGTCTATCCTTTATGTTTACACCACGTTTCAACCAATCAAGTGACTCTGGCCTGCCTCTGAGCCCTAAACGGCCAACCGTAGCCGAGACTGACCGATCTGGACCTACCTCATTTCGTCAGTAAATTCTGAGCAAATCACGTCGGAGGAAACGTTTGACTGACAGGGCTGATAGCCAATGAGCCTGCTGAATACCAGGATATAAATAGAGCCTCTGCCAGCGGGGTTGTTTGACATTTCACACCTTGGCTGCGACTGCAGCTGGAGCCTTTCTGTCTCCCCCTTGCAGTCTCTGCGTCTGATAAACACTGGAGCTGCTCTGAAGTGCCTTTTTTGAGTTCTTTATGAGTTTTTGGAGTGAAAATAATGTGAAAATGGGCTATAAAACGAACATATACCATTTTTGCCCAGGGTGTGCAAAGGATGTACAGAGGGTGTCCAAAATTGACAGCGCCTGGCCATAGCAGTACAAATACATGTGTGAAACACTCATTTCTTGTAGTATTGCTCTGAAATTTTGACCTGAACTATGTAAGACCCCAGGCTGTTGCCTTTTTGTGTTTTCAAGCTGTCACAGTGCTGCCACACTTATTTTCATGTGTTTTATTAGGGAAAAAATTTAGGCGAGAATAAAAGTCATCCTAATTCAGTGTGTTCCAACATAAAATACGCTGTGCCAGTAGCACCTACAGTAATTCTGACTGCCCTGGATGAAAATTCAGGTTGTCAGCTTTCAAAGGAGACCCCAACCATGCCTGTACTCCAAACAGTTCAAGAACAGCATTCAATTTACTTTCTGTACATCTTCAGTAGAAATTTCAGGCGAAAATTGACTACAGCTTATAGGGTTAAAGACAACAAAATGAATGTCCTGAAGTGGCCAATCAGAGCCCATAA
The DNA here is from genome assembly GCF_021347895.1 of Acanthochromis polyacanthus. Lineage (NCBI taxonomy): Eukaryota > Metazoa > Chordata > Actinopteri > Pomacentridae > Acanthochromis > Acanthochromis polyacanthus. The sequence goes on along the minus strand of NC_067122.1, from coordinate 30,635,591 downwards.
CTCAGTCTATAGTTGAGTATTTGTGGCTGGACATGAAAAGAGCTGCTCTGTCATGATCACAGTTCAAGCTGACAGAGCTTGAGCAGTTTTGCAATGAGGAAAGTGGTAAAACTTAAGTGACCCATTGAAACTTGTCCTTTATAGGCTAAAAGCTGTCATAGCAGCAAAAGCTACATCTACTAATTACTGACTTGAAGGGGGTGAATCCTTTTACGAATTATATATTTCATTTATTAACATTAATTTGTAAAATGAAGTTTCACTTTATGTGTAAATTCTTGTCAAAAAAGCCAAATAATGTTGACCATGACTCAATGCTGAAATGCAACAAAATGGGAAAATGTCCAGTGGCGGTGAAAGCTTTTTATAGGTACTGTATTAAAATGTGTGCTTTCACACAGGCACAAATGGATTTCCAAACTATTTATTGAAGCACAATAATCAGGCAGACATATCCAAACGCATAGACAAAAACAACGGTCAAAACAGGCAGGGTGAAAATACACACACTAAGCACTAGGAATCACATGAAGCGACAACTGGTGAGGAGGAACAAGCGGAAATGACGCCATGTGCAGCGCTTTAGCGCAGACAGGTGATCACACAGGTGAGACATCAGACAACGACTGGAGAGTGTCAAGAGACCTAAAACGAGACAGAGGGTGAGTATGGACGGAAGTGATAAAAATAAAAGAAACGAAAACGTGACCAGGAGCTGGACATCACATGTACTCATGCCATTACAAAGCATGGACACAAACATGATCAGGCAGAATATTTCTACAATATAGCATGAGGTTGCATTTGAGTTGCAGTGAACAAGTATCAAGCTGAGCCTAGTGCACATCTGGAGACGGTAGATGTGATACACTGCAAAAACTCTTACTAAGTCTATTTGTGTTAGTTTTAGTCAAAACGTCTCATCTCACTTGATTTAAGATAAATTCACTGAACAAGTGACATTTCAGCAGATGGATTGATGTGTTTTAAGACAATGCATCTTAAATATCTTGTAAAGTCAAACAATCTTGAAATTATCTTGTTTTGAGTTGAATTTTACAAGAAAACTCAAAATAAGTTTAACACTCATGTCGTCCTGTATTTCAAATTGCTCCTTTTTAAAAATTGAAAATGTGGGGAAAATATATATTTTTTTCATAGTGAAACTTCTGATGTCCACATTTTTGGGAAATATTTGAACAGTTTTTGGTGGAAAAAATGGTAAAAATGTTTATTAAGAACATTCACATAAAAATCAACCAAAATCCAGCAAATTTCACTGGATTTTGGTTGATTTTTTTCTGACTGTTCTTAAAGAAAATATTTAAAGTTTTACTGATTTTTTGGGAAGATTTTTACTCATTCTTTGAAAATATTTACAATAATTTTATTGCCAAATTTGGGGGACATTTTTAAATAAAACTTTTGATAGAAACTTTTAAGGAATTATTTTAATTTTTTTCCTGGAGTTTTTGCAATTTTTTTCCAGACAAGGAAAAAATATTTTTGGTGCCTGTATCTAATTCAGCTTTTCTTTCCGTAGCTTTTAGAAATCCAGCTTCTTTATATAATGCCCAATAGACCAAAACTGTTTGCTCCAGTGACACCGTGTGTAGATTTGTCATTATCGTTTTAGGTACTCAGGTATACTTGAAACCACGGGGAACAATCTTTTTGCCTTAACTGCTGCTATTTTATTTTTTTACAGTGAGGGCTTTCACAAACTAAAAAAGCCAAAAATGAATAATTCATGTCGTCACTTTTTCATCCAGACACCATCCGCACAATAACTTTGACGTGTTATAGACGCAAACACAATGCAACAGTCCTTTTCTTGGTAGTTTGTAGCTTTTGGCCAACTCATAATCGATGTACAACAGGAGGGTTAATACATCTCAAATTAGGAGGTTACATGAAAGCAAAAATCTATTTTTCAGTGAAAAACTGCTAATTTTTTTTTTTTTTTTTGCATATCTGGCTTGTTTTAAGACACCTAAGCTTGACAATCCTGGTCAAATACAGCTTAAATAAGTTTCCCCAGCTAATTTTAAGATCTTAACATAAATATGCACTGCTCAAAAAATTAAAGGAACACTTTTTAATCTAAGTATTGCATCGAATCAGTCAAACATGCAGGATACTGATCTGGTCAAGTAAGTAAAAGTGGATTTTTTTAGTCAGCTTCAGCTGCTTTGGTGTTCATGAAATTAACAACAGGTGCACTCGAGGGGTAACAATGAGACACCCCTCAAAACAAGATTGGTTTTACACATGAAGGCCACTGACATTTTATTCCCTTCTTGTGTTTTCTGACTGTTTTTCAATAGTTTTGCATTTGGCTAGGGTCACTGTCACTACTGGTAGCATGAGGCGATACCTGGACCCTACAGAGGTTGAAGAGGCAGTCCAACTCCTCCACAATGGCACATCAATACGTGCCATTACCAGAAGGTTTGCTGTGTTGCCCAGCACAGTCTCAAGAGCATGGAGGAGGTTCCAGAAGACAGGCAGTTACTCGAGGAGAATTGGACAGGACTGCAGAAGGTCCTCAACCCATCAGCAGGACATCTATCCTGCTCCAGGATGAACACTGCCAGAGCCCTACAAAATTCACTGGTGTGAATGTCTCTGGCCAAACAATGAGAAAGAGATGTAATGAGAGTGGTCTGAGGGCCTGACATCCTCTAGTGGGTCCTGTGCTCACTGCCTGACACCGTGGAGCTTGATTAGCATTTGCCATAGAACACAGGAATTGGCAGGTCTGCCAATGGTGCCCTTTGCTGTTCACAGATGAGAGTAGGTTCATCGTGAGCACGTCACAGACATGGAAAGGTCTGGAGAAGCCATGGAGAATGTTATGCTGCCTGTAACATGGTTTAGCATGACTGGTTTGGTGGTGAGTCAGTGATGGTCTGAGGAGGCATATCCATGGAGGGACACACAGACCTCTACAGACTAGACAACGGCACTCTGACTGCCATTAGGTATCAGAATGAAATCCTTGGATCCATTGTCAGACCCTACACTGGTGCAATGGTCCTGGGTTCCTTGTGGTACACGACAATGCCTGGCTTCATGTGGCAAGAGGATGCAGGCACTTCCTGGAGGATGAAGGAATTGACAGCATTGACTGGCCCCAATACTCACCTGACCTAAATCCAATAGAACGCCTTTGGAACATTATGTTTTGTTCCGTCCAACACCACCAGGTTGCTCCTCAGACTGTCCAGGAGCTCAGTGATGCCCTGGTTCAGATCTGGGAGGAGATACCCCAGGACACCATCCATCGTCTCATTCGGAGCTTGTCCCGATATTGTCAGGCTGCATACAAGCATATGGAGGTCATGCAAACTACTGAGTACCGTTTTGAGTTGCTGCCAACGAATTTCAGAAAATGGACCAGTCTGCCACATCAGTTTTTCACTTTGATTTTGGAATGTCTTAGCCCTCCTGGGGGTTGATAATTTTCATTTCCATCAAACAATGTGGCATCTTTTCATTCCTAACATATTAACCAGTCCATATCAATGTAAATATCCAGTTTGTTTTTCCCCCACATTGAAATATGATGTTTTCAAAGTGTTCCTTTAATTTTGACCAGTGTATATCTAAATATCATATCATATTTACAGAAATCTTACCAAGCCATTTTTCACTTCTTTTATTGGCAGATTTTTTTCCCCACTTATTTCAAGGAAAAAGTTCCTTGAAATAAGTTTTTTTTTTCTTGTTTTGAGAGGGGCATTTTTCCAGTGGACAGGATCTAGTCAAGAGTGGTGGAGGAGAAGAGAACCTTGATCTATGTGAGAAAACATACTCTTAAAGATTAAGAATTTATTGAATGATAAAGCAAACACACAGTAGAACCTAAGTGTTATTCAAGGTACAGTTCCAGTATTTTGTTATATGTAGCAGATAATTAGTGGCAATATTAACACTTTGAGCAAATGGGAAAAGTTGGTGTTGACAGAATAAACAGCGAGGCAGTAGTTAGTCAGCTGTGAAGCCACACAGGTAAACAGAGAGGTCAGAAAGTTTGCTACAAGGTAAAATTTTACTTTTTAGATGTTTTAATATGGTGGACACTGGAAACTGCTGAAGAAGTAGAGGTAAGGGATTAGGTAAGAGAACAAACATTATCTAAGATACAGATACACTGTTCTCAGAATAAAAAAGGAGAATTAATTTCAACATTGGCATGAACAGGAGGTAGAACGTAACAGCAATAAAGACAGCATTTCTTAATAATTAAGATCCAGCAAAAAAAGAAATGAGGAAAAAGTCCTTTACTGTCAGCTTTTGTGTCACACAATTATTATTTTAGCATCTTTAAAATATAGCAATAAGAAAAAAAGACAAAATACATCCCCTTTGCACCCCACAAGTCGTGTTCTTTCCAACAGTGTAAGCTGATCTGTTCCAAGACAGGAACAGCTTACAGAATCAGACTACATAACAGATAAATTCACCCAACTGCAGACTACACACTGAAGCACACACGGAAACACGATATTGAAAAAACACTGACACAGTGTAACTCAGAGGCACTACACCTACCTCTGGCTGAATGTGCAAAAAGCGACATGCTGAAACTAAGTGACAAACTAGTCACGATATAAACATGAAGGAACAAAGCCGTGAACACAGCGTGACTCTACTTAGCTGACAGCCTGAACTGGAAGAGTTGTTATATTCAAAAATAGATCAGAGTTAGTAATCAAAGAAAGGTTCAAGTGACCCCGTCAAAGGATTTATGTATGTGGCTTGAATTAAAACCTCTAAAATGTTGCTGTGTGTGTAATCCCTGCAGCCTTAAATATTAATTGCTTAAGGTTTGGTTAGATTTTGAGAAACACAGGATCTCTGACCAAGCAAAGGAGTTAAAATATCTCAAAATCTGGTTCACTAGTGATGGGAAAATGTAGTGTGAGGTGGGCAGCCTGCATGGCACAGCATTAGCAGTTATCTGGACATTGTACCATTGGTGAAGAAGAAGCTGAGCCAGAGGATTCAAAGCTCTCGATTTACCAGTCGATCTATGTTCCAACTCTCACTTATGGTCATGAGCTTTAGGTAGTGAACAAAAGAATGAGATCACAGATGAATGCAGCCAGAATCCATTTCTGCAGACATCAGACAAACCAACTGGTGTCGAGTTGAAATAGCACGGAACCAAAGTAAAAAAAAAAAAAAAAGTGACCGATGAACAAAGGTGAGGATACTTCTGTCTATGGAGTCACGTGACATGATGCAACCTTGAGTCTGGTGTATATAATCAGTTAATGTCTATTGCCATGTGTTCAGTGTTTAATGCTTCTTTCCCCTGTTCACTACCTGCTGCTTTGTAGATGTAGAATTTTGGGTCTTTAGCTAAAACTGATACGATGCCCCCAGATGTCCTCAGAGGCAGCCTGACCAACCAGTCACCGCAGCATAACGAGAGCTTTCCTAAGATTTTTAGCCAACTCCAACTTTTTGTCTTTGAGGCTGAGTTCTTTTACCTCATCAGAGGTCAAAATCTGTGACATGTTTGTAGTATTTATCATCAAAAATGCAACACTTAATACAGCACCATAACCACATGACATGACGTGTTTAACCATCTGATACGTTAGATCTAGTATGAAGTAAGAACAGTCAGGATGAATTACTTATTTAATTCTTCTGTCTGACTTTCTTATTCACAAAGATTATGAAGACAGTAAATGCAGAAAATGATTATGTTGTCACCTTTTGGTACTTGTTCTCTTGGGGCCACAGACTGACCACTGGTCCTCTGTCCATCATCTTGACAATGTCTGACATGCTGATGTATTTGTCCAGCTCAATGACCTTTTCCATCCACTGGATCTTTGTCATACCATGGTCAGAAAATAGTACAACGTTCAGTTGCTTTACCATGTTTGTCTCCTGCAACGACAACACAAGCAGCAGAAATGCATGAAAACACACTTGATGACAGGGAATGTATAGTGATTGTAACTGTGATAGCAGACATGGTATTACTTTGAGTTTGTTGTTGAGTGTCTGCATGGCACGATCCAGTTGTCGCACAGCTGTTCTGACCTGAAGAGAGTTTGGACCAAAGTGATGGCCCTCCACATCTATTTTCTCATAATATATTGCTGCCATGTCTGCTTCACCTGACCTAAACAAATAAACACATACATGCAAACACACATAACACAAAATGGTTTTTTGAGGATCCACAGGGGCACATGCATTCTTAAGCCCGTTATCCTGACCTTTATCCTGACCTTAACCATCATAACTGATGCCTATGCATCATCTACTATTATCGACATTTTGTAAATACTCATATATTTTTTTAATCACATTGTCATTGAACTCTTACATTTCTTTTTCTTTTTACACAACAATCCTACAGTTCAAAAATAAAGCCAAATTAAAACCATTTAATATTTATATGTTCTTCTATAATGTGTTGTTTAAATGATCAAAACAATTTTAAATAAAATAAAATATGCAATTATTTCCATTTTAAACTTCTCATCAGAGTCATCCAATGTTACTAACAGCAGCAGTGATGATGTCACATTGGGACTAGTTTGTGCTACACTAGTCTCTGTAAGGGAATGTAGTCTTTCATTTAACATTTCTTTTATCAGTTTTCCTGAAAGAATGAAAACTTTCATTCTTTCAGACTGTTACAGACTGCACTGTAACAATTTGGAACATATTGTTAAACAACGACAAGACAACTGCAGTTAAACAACATTTACCCTGTGACTGTAGGAAAATATTAAAGATGATGAAAAACTAAAAATGTGGTGCTTATAGCACTTGTCTGTTTTTCACCTGCTGTCCCGACCACAACCCTTATGCTACATGTCCACTAGATCCGTTTTTCCTGCATGTAAACACGCTGCATCTGAAAACTGTCCATCATCAGCGGGCCACTACAGGGCCACAGGACAGCACCATCCACATCCCATTCATTGTCTATGTGAAACGCACCACGCTGCATGCTGGTCCAGTTGTGATACATTTCGAGCTGCGATACAGTGCTTCTCCCCAGAGTGGGCTGCAGCTCATCTGCATAAAGTAGACTTTACTTCTACTTTATGCAAATTCGATACGCTGTGCGGAGGTCCGATGCATTGAAAAATTTTCATCAAAAGCCTAAACTTGCTGTCGGTGAACAAAAACGAGGACAGATTCAGATACTGCACTGGTTGTTTCTTGACTCAAATGCTTTCAGAAGTACTTTTAACTGAAGTAAATAAAAGAGGAAGTTTGTGGCCGAGCCTCCATGTTGGTCCATCTGCCAGACTCCCAAGCTGAAAGCGCTGTCCCGTGACTGCGTATGGCCTGCTAGTCACCACACACCAGGCGGGCGATTTTCAGATGCAGCGTGTTTACATGCAGAGAAAACAGATCCAGTGGACATGTATCATTACTGATATCCTCCAGCCCCCTCACCCCAACCAGTCGAGGCAGACGGCCGCCTTCCCAGAGCCTGGCTCTGTCTGAGCTCTTCTTCTCCTTCCTGATAAGGGGTTTTGTTTTTTGTCATTAGTTTCTTCCCATTGTCACCAACTACTTGCTCATAGGGAATCCAAAGGGAACATTGGATTGTTGACTTCTATGTTCTAAATTTGTAAGTTCTTCACCTTTTTATGTTGAGTGCTATGAGAAGACATATGCTGTGATTTGGCGGCATATAAATAAACTTGAACTAAACTGAATGAAAACCTTAAGTTAAAACCTTTTTTTCATGCAATAGCTGAACATAAGCCACGAATCAAAAGACATCACAGGAAACATGACAAGGTGCAAATCATTCTCTTATTACCTCAAGATGTTGAGAGCATTACTTATTGACTCTGTCAGGTTTTTCTCTGATGGGTTGTAGACGTATTCTTCACAGAATGATGGACGGACACCTAGAATTTCCACCTCACAGCCTATAAACACACAGAAAATGACTGCATTATTTAAAGACAGTTCTTAACCCTCCTGTTGTTCTGCAGGTCAAATTGACCCATTTTAAAGTTTTAAAAATGTAGAATATATATATATATATATATATATATATATATATATATATATATATATATTCACAGTGAAAACTTCCACATTTTCAAACATTTTTTAGGAAATTATTGAACATTTTTTGGTGGAATAAAGCAAATTAAAAAAATGTTTAAGAACATTTAGAAAAATAATCAACCAAAATCCAGTGAATTTCACTGTCAAATTTGGGGATTTTTTTTTTAAATTTTAAAAAATAAAACTTTTGAGGAAAACATTTCAGGAATTTTCTTCCTGAAGATTTTGCAAATTTTTTATAAATTTGGGGAATTTTTTTCTGAATTTTTGGACTTTTTTCAGACAAGGCAACAACATTTTTTGGTAAGGACAACACGAGGGTTAAATGAACTAACCAAACACAGACAGACAGCATGGTCATAAAACAACACAGGCCAGCACAGTGTTTATAGGCTGTTACAGGTTAAAGTATGGTATTACTTTATTAAAAAAGTCTGCATGAATCAGTCATTAAAAATTGCGGTACCACCTTCAAATGATGGAAATTAGACTGACTCAAAAGATCAGTCTTATGAATCAGTCTCATAAATTACACCAAACTATCAATTCGATATTTTGATTATTAAATTATTAAATATAACCAAACTACCACATCAAGTTGAAGTCCCACAGAATAGAGGTTGGCAGCATTCATTCTCATTTAACATTAATCAGACCAGCAGATGTACACAAATCATTTATTGAAAATAAAAGTAAAACCCAGTACATACAAAATGTACAAGAGGATTACAGCATGTGTCTATGTGTGTGGGTATGTGTGCCTGTCAGGAGCACACCAAAGACAATGTGCAAGTCTCTTTGTTATGAAAAAAGAGGAGTTTTCCTGTGTCTGTGTTCAGCCAAAGTAACATCAGCTTTACCATGTGGTGAAACAAAACACCCACTGATCACAACATGCAGACTGCACTGTAACTCTATTTAAAAACAGTATATGCACATTATCATGAGCAAAGTGCTTACTGTTATGCTATTCTAGCTCTGTATGTGGATCCCCAGTTACCACAGTCCACATAAGGATAAACTGTGTGAGCCCTTGTTAGCCGTTGGTTTTGTCGATCTGACCACTGGTTTGAGGTGTGAAAGATAATAGGCAGTCTTTGTGGAGGTTTCTAATGCCACAAGCAGAGGAAACCAGTCGCTCCTTTGCTTTATAACAAACACGGTTAGACCTTTTGCCTGTGCAATTAACGTTCAGTTTGTCATGTGACTGCCAGGCTTACTAAACTCTGTTATACCCAGTAAGCTGTGTGTACCTGCTTATGCTTATTGGGGGCGGCATGGCTCAGTGGGTAGAGTGGCCGTCTTGCAACCGGAGGGTTGCCGGTTCGATCCTTGGCCCGTCGTGCTCATGGCGAGGTGTCCCTGAGCAAGACACCTAATTCCAAATCGCTCCTGATGGGTCGTGGTTAGCGCCTTGCATGGCAGCTTCCCGTGAATGTGACGTATCCTGTAGAGCGCTTTGGGTACCTTGCAGGTATAGTAAAGCGCTATATAAATACAGACCATTTACCATATGAGGGATTTTAAAGCACTGTCTCAGATTTTAAAACAGGGTCTTTCACCTCTACTGGCTGGAGCTGGTGAAGGACGAGACAGTGAGGTAACAATGGGTGCACTGCCATTTGGTTTGCATTCCGCAGGTGGGTGGTCAAGGGGTCACTAAGATGACTGGAGAATGTTTACTGTTCAGAGTAAAACCTCGATTTACTTAGATTACTACCGCATTTATGAACAAATAATGTAAGTTAGATGCAGTTGTTTTGCTATGTGTAGACAGCGTGGACTGATTAAGAAAGCTGTTCCAGCTTGTGAACACCACAGCCTCAGACAACTGAAAAAACACAGCTGAAACTGCTTTTGTGTTGACTAGTTGTAAAATGCTAGTTGTAACTTCCTGTTCTTTGCAGTTTATAAAATTTCACCCATTCATGCTCACAGCTAGGGCTGGGCGATTTGGCCAAAAAATAAAATCTCGATTTTTTTTTAGTCATCTTGGACGATTACGATTTTAATCGATTTTTGTTGTGTCTTTGCGGTCTGTTTGCTATGGCTAGTGCTAGTCATGCCTAGGGTTGCCACCTTTCAGAAACGAAAATAAAGGACACCCACCACGACTGCTCAGGGCCACAGTTCAGTAAAATTGAAAAGACATTCACAGATTCAGATTTCCAGCATCAATAACTCATTAGACATACATTGTTAAAACATGAACGATGCCTCTTTCCCATCGTTGTAAGGTACACCATGTGCTACAAGCCCAGTTTTATCAAAGTAGCTGTCTATCAAGCTGCAGGAATAACACTGGTGTCAACTGGAGCCAGTTGAAGGCTGCAGTGATTCTGTTGACACTACAGTGTATCAGAGTGAGGTTATTGAATATTTGTGTTTCTCTTCGCTGTTGCAGCAGTTTTGCAATTTGCAGGCAGTCCCTGTTCACAGCCGGCTGCTCATAGACACCAATGTTATTTCTGCAACTTGAAAGACAGCTACTTTTGATAAAACTGGGCTTGTAGCACAACATCTGCCTTACAACAATGGGAAAGAGGTATCGTTTATGTTTTGACAACCTGTATCTAATGAGTTATTGATGCTGGAAGTCTGAATCTGTGAATATCTTTCCAACTTTACCAAACGTGGGGCCACAACCACCCAAGGATTGGTATATTTAATTTTGAAAAAAGCATTTAGTCATACTTAAAACTTTAAGTGCTTTATTAACACAAAACTAAGAGTTTTTTTTATTGTTTTATGATCACAGGTTCTGTCTAAAAAGATGTGGCATCATTTTAAACAGTGAAACCATACTAATAAAATGCAATGGCCAATCAGTGTACAATACTGGATTCTGCAAAAACTGAATGCAGAATACTGGACAAGGAAATTCTCTACAGATATTTTTCCCATCTAAATCTTTTCTTAACAAAATGAATGTATTAACTTATTTATGTGCGTATGAATGTCTGTACTGACTTATTTATTTAGTACCGTTAACATATCAGAGTTCTGTGTTAGTTTTTCTTTAGATAGGCAAAGGCCATTTATTGATCACATATAGGCTATTAAAGAAATAATACTTTAAAAAATAAAAAGCATTTAAAATACTATTAAACAACTTAGGCATTTATTGAGTCACTAAAATACTGTAGAGTCTACGGCCACATTAGTCTGACTATAATCATCCTCTGGTAAATTCACAACCATGTACTGATGTCTCTTACCAAAGGGACTTCAGGAGATGATTATATGATTATAAACTGTGACCTGCTGGTTGGATTCTCTTCGTTTTCATGTTTCTTACATGTTGGTCTCCTGATGCTGCCTTACTTCAGCTAGTCTATGAGCAACAGAAACCACAGTTTGCCCTGTACCTCTTGCCAGGGTTCCAGTCTTCCCACTCACGACTGTGCTTTTGAAAACGTTTTTGCTTCTTTGGATGTGGTGGAGTTTCGGGTGAAGACATTTTTAAACACGCGGGAGCAGCAGCGTCTGTAACCAGGAAACCCGCGGCAGAACCGGCAAACAGACCTGCTGGACCTCGCATCGGGTCCTCGCTACATAGGTCTAAGGAAGATGAAACTGGCTGCCCTTAATATTTCCTGTTTTATTTTGTTTATTATGCAGTTTTGATGCGTGTGTGACAGACGCGTATGGGACATTTATGAAAATACGGAACAATTAGCGTCCCGTATTGAATCAATACGGGACGCTACAATTAATTGTCAAATAAAGGACGATTCCGTATTTTAGGGAACGGGTGGCAACCCAAGTCATGCCGCACTCCCGTAGCTGCGGGCACTTTTCCCATTCTTTAGGATGCCTCTGCTGGAGGTGCTGAAAGAGGTTAGTTGTGCTGCTACTCTTCATTTTCACAGTATTTTTGCAAACCTTGCACATGACTGTCAGTCTTGTCAAAAGCCGAACCACTTCCATATAATCGACGTAACATGAGGCCCTTTTCTCGCAACCAACTCTTCGTCTGCTGTTCTGTCCGCCATGACGGAGGTGTGAGCGTTTTGCCGGAAAGAGATGAGAGGCGGAAGCAAATGCCAGTGCACTAGTCATGAAAGGCAGAAGAAGAATCTGTGTTGTTATTGTCGGTCAGTATAGCCTTCTTTAACCCTTGCCTCAGGTTAAATCAGGACCAGCTCTCCGTTTAAAGGGTTAGATTCTATCTGCCTATTAGTATTCCACCTAACAGGTTTCAGCAGAATAATTAAGCTGGTGTCGAGGAATACTCGCCTAGGTCCTAACTGTCTTCTTCCAAACGTCTTACCCCTCTTACTCCAATAAATACTCTCTTACTAAGCAGCCCACCTCAGTAGTAGAATTGATTTATTGACCACGTTTGTTAACGACAGCTTTCCTCTTAAAACTGTGGCACTTGTTGATATTCCTAGGTTTGTTTTAGAGGTTTGGATAACTAACCTCAGGGGTAATGTTTAAATAACTAGTTGGATTAAAGTAACCTTTAAGAACCATTAGATTTAATGCACACAATCAACTTAAGTTTTTACCACTATGCAGAATAGGTGAATCATAATCATTTCATTAGACTTCTCTTTAAATGCAATATAGCGTTTTATTAAGCAATTATTAGCAGGGGCACAGCATTAATTCATGATTAAACAATTTAATTATTTCTGATTATTTCTAACTTAACTAAATTAAACTAAGTTGAGCGTACCTAAGAATCTTCTCTAATTAGTAAATTTAGGAGAGAGAGCGGACAGCGTGGCCAAGCTGCCACGCCCCGTCTTGACCTGCATCTAGTTGAACTCCTCCGTGGACCAGCAGACTTGGTACGAAGTCTTCTTTGTGGGCAGAGGGTGTTCTTCCTAGGCAGGGGGAGTGGAGAGGTCCCGATAGCCAATCGTTGGTCTGGCAGTTATCTTTAGTAGCAGCTGGAACACAAGTGCGGGCGTCTCAGCTGTCTTCTCAGTCGGATGGTGGTGGTGGAAAGCCCCCGTCTCATCAGGCTGTGGTGGGTCACTGGGTCCTCCAGCCCCTGGAGTGGAGCAGCCCTCTGCTGCTGCCTCCTGTGCCTCTCTGGATGCCATGGGTGCTTGCCTCTCTTCATCTCTTTGGACAACTGCAGACCTCTCAGGACTCTCCTTTCAGCAGAGTGTGGTCCTCGCTTGTTGAACAAAGTCAGAAAAAGACTTTGCCTCCAACGATGTTCTCAGCGAACTCTGGAGCCTCAGTCCCGCGTTGTCTTCATGTCTCTTGGGCGAAAGGTCCGGTGAAGATTCTTCAGAACTCTGGCGATGCTCCCCGGCAGCTCCGGCGAGCAGCATCTCTTGCAGCTCCGGCGAGCAGCATCTCCCCCTCCGGGGGAGAACTCTGAATTCAGTGTCTCTGACTCTCTCTTTTATAGTGTCATCCTCTAATACACACATCAGTAATACAGAAATCATGTTTTTACAGCAAGTACACAGCATCCACCTTCCGTTGTTAACACACACACACATTGCTTGAGACATGTTGCCAAGACCATATTTGGCCACAGAACTTCCTCAATGTCCTCCTTTCTGCAGTGTCATGGTGACTTCTGCTTTTTGCCCTGCACACAGCTCAGAACAGCACAGATTACTTCAAGTCAAAACTCACTTAGTTACACTGAATCACTTCTTTAAATCATTTTTCTTAGCATGATCAAATAACTTATTTTAAATCATTCTCTTCTATAGCAATCATCATTTCCAGAATATATATCAGCCTATTAAAATCATTCTTGCATCAAGCATAAGCATAATCATGTGGTTAACTTATATAGTTTCTCATTTTAACTTTTCATTGGTTTGCTTAAAGCTTTTATTTAGGTGGTGGTTGCTCCTGGGATCTCAAATAACTAGGCCCCACTTGACACCCTCTCCTTGAGATCACAGGTAGCTAACACCAGGTCATTTTAAAAGATACTCATCATCCTCTGGAGCAGACAGGTTAACCACATCACCCAGCTGTGTCCGTGCATCGTCTTCAGTGGTGATGGTCACTTCCCCCACGATCTGCAACAGTTCAGATGTGTCCTCACAGCCGCCGATGACTTGCATCTCTTTTTCCATCATCTGACAGGATTCTGTTTTCAGCATCATCCAGTTTCTTCAGGGCTCTGCCTGCCCAGAGCCTCGTTGTATTTCTCCACATAGTAACCACCCCTTTAACGTTGGCTACTCCGACGAAGGGTGGTAAGCCTTGTGTGCTCGTAGCCATGGTTTCTGGTTCCTGGTTTTCTTTAATCTGGAACTGGCTCTAGCTGCTCCACTTCTTGGATTCCTCTTCTTTCAAGCAAAACTGTATTGCTATCTAAAACTTCCTTTATTATGTCAGGCTTCTCGTATTTAGCTCTTCTTAGCATGCCAACCACACTGTAGCTGTTAGCTTTCTTCACTGGTTTAGTAACCATATGGAATGACATAGAGTCCACCAGCACTAAAAGGTATTTCTCACCTCTTCTCCCTGCAATCCCCATTGGGCCTGCTACGTCCATGCAGATAGAACCCCAGGGAATAGTGCTCCGGATGGTGAGCCCGTCTACTCTTCGCCCTCGGCATCCTGCGTTGTATCGACCACATACTTCACAGGCCCTCAGCACTTGTCGTATACGACACTCTGGAATCCTGAGTTGCAGCTTCTCCAGCTCCCTACGGGTAGGTAGTGTGCTCACATGGCCAAGCGCTTCATGTACGACCCGCACCACTTCTTCCACGTACTTCTCTGGGACAATTTTTCTTTTAGGGGTTTGGTCCCATTCCTCGATCCCGACAGCAATTCTTCTCTTCTGGACGAAACGATCTACCTCGTTGTTTCCCAATCAGTGAGCCCCCCAATCTCGTCTGGGCTCTCTGGTGCTTCAATTACTCATTTCCTTAGTGACAGCTGCCATCCTCTACAGCCGCTTCTCTGCCTCTGCAGCCGGGGTGCCTGCAGCTGATGTGGCCAACTCTATTTTTGGCCTTACTTCCTCATCTGCGTCTGAGCTCTCGCCCTGCGAAGCAGCATGTCCTGTAACTCTCATTTCCTCATCTGTGTCTCTTGCAGACAGTTGCTCCATCCCTCTCCTACCAGTACAATCTGGTTCTGGTACACTGGAGTGGAACCTGGGAGAAGCTCTGCGAAGCGGACTCTTACCGCTTCACTGATCGTTGTTTCCCCGGGCACTGGGGTTTCGGATGAAGAATCTTCTTCCTCTGGTTCACCGGAGCCTCCGGCTTTTTCATCATCTTGTGGGGCGAGTTCTTCTTCTTTGTTAGGGACGAGTTCATCTTTTTCTGTTTGGCTCGCGGCCATCGTCTTTGTCGTCTCGAGTTGTCTGCTTCCTCAAAACCTCTCATAGGACCGTTGAGCAGGGATGAGTGCAGACCCAATCTGGCTGCTCCGCTGTGCCTCTTTTCTGGGGTGCGCTGGCCCAAGGTCACTGCGGCTTCTTCTAGCCTGCGGTTCTCACTGTACCTCCCGTCAGGCGTGATGATCCCGAGTCAGACGTCGGCTGATCACCCGTGCTGTGGATCCTCGGTCAGAAGGTCTCGTCCTTCTCCTTCCCCAATCTCCGCAGCTGTGGACCCTCGGTCAGAAGAGATTCGCCCTCTCTTCCCCAGTTTCCACTGGAAGGCTCTGGCGGTTGATTCTAGGTGTCGGTCTGGACCCTCAGAATCTTCTTTTGGGCGCTTCTCTCTTAGTCGTAGTCGTGCCCACCCAGGGACGCCATGTCGGTCAGTATAATCTGACAGGAGTCCCTTTTTAGCGTCTGTCTTAGTCGAGCCCTGCCCACCCAGGGACGCCATGTCGGTCAGTATAATCTGACAGGAGTCCCTTTTTAGCGTCTGTCTTAGTCGAGCCCTGCCCACCCAGGGACGCCATGTCGCCTTCTTTAACCCTTGCCTCAGGTTAAATCAGGACCAGCTTGACATTATATATTTAAGCTCGCCTCGATTTTACGATTTCGCAAATTTTCAAATCGTCAGGTTTTAAAAATGTGAATTAATCGAACTAATTCGATTTATCGCCCAGCCCTACTCACAGGTTAAGCTGAAGTTCAAGTTAACAATGTGTGCACTCACCAGGCCAGTAGTACATGAAAACCTTCTTTCCCAGCTTCTGCATGGTCACCCAGAGTGGCTCTGATCCATCCCACCACAGAGGTAACCGGCTGTCAGGATTGGTCCCAATCAAAAACTCCTTCTTGGAGACTTCATCCCACATGTAATTTCCAGTCATCTGATGAGTGTCGCAGTGACGGCCTGAAAAATTACACAAAAAAACAAAAACTGTCTGATACAGCTTTAAACTGTGTCTTATAGTTACACTCCAAAAAAGCCATCAGTGAGCTTCACTGTTCCTTCATTACCATGTACTGTAGTTTTTCATGTAATGTGTACTTCCTAATTAGCAAATCCACACACACACACACACACACACACACACACACACACACACACACACACACACACACACACACACACACACACACACACACACACACACACACACACACACCCATGTCTGGTTCTTATATCCCCGTGGGGACTTACCATTGACTCCCATTCAATGTCTGACTCCCCCTAACCCTTACCCTAACCCTAACCCAGACCAAAACAATGCCTAACCCTAAAGAAACGTTTTTGCACTTTTTTGCAGTAACAACAACATGGCCAAAAAAAACACTGTTTAAACTTGTGGGGACCGAAATGAGGTCCCCACAAGTGACATTGTTTTCGGTTTTCCTACAGTTGTGGGGACATTTGGTCCCCACAGCTGTCTGATCAGCCCCCGGCTGGGTCACCTGGAGGAGGATGTATGAAAGACCGAAACACCCGATGATTACAGGAACGCCACTGAAGACGTGTCCAGAGGCATCAGTAGATGTATAGTTACAGAAATAAACTATTTTGAATGTGTCAAAGAACAATATCATGATTCTTGGAACAAAACATACAATGTGCTGTAATCCAAAGCTTGACATAACCATTAATAATAAATCTGTCAAACAAGTGACTGAAGTTAAATTGTTAAATTGGAGCTATGATATTTTATCTTGTGACAAACAAATACAGAGAATGGTAACTAAAATTTGAACTATTTTGTCTGTGATTAGGAGATATGCCAAATATCTCACATCACAAAGCACGACATATGTAATTCAAGCTGTGGTTTGTACAATTGTTTAGTCCAGTTACTTACTACATCAGAAAACTGCAACTAGGTTGCTCTTTGGTGTGGAATTAGGGCGGATGTTTCTAAAATGCATGATAGTCTCCACTGGCTTGATGTAAAAAATAGATTGTTGCACTTTACCCATTTGAAAAACTCCAAATGTTTTCTATAGTAAATTGTCATTTAGTACAGAAATACACAATTATTCAACAAGACATGCTGCTGGAAGCTGTTTTACTTTACCTCAATCTAAGTTATTTACTGAATGTACAGTAATATACAGAGCACTGAATGAATGGAATTACTTTCTCAATCATGTCAATCAGCAAAGGATCATGGCAAGCTTTAAAATAAAATTAAATGGTTATTACTTAACACAAAACTTCAGTTATTAATATCTATGGAGTGTTCTGGGGAGCAGAAGGAGGTAAAAATACAATAGTCAAATGAATTCTAAACTCAAATGTTATGGCTGTAATATTCAAATAGCATAACAGATTGCAATTATACTGTATCCACTCCTGAGCAAAATGTTTGGACCAGTGGAAAAATTACAAGTATTTGCATTTTGAGCTGGGAGATCGTAACCCTGTTGTCAGCAGAGCTTCAAAAAGCAAAAGGAAGAAACAGGAGCAAGAAACCAAAAATACAGAACAGGCAGTTTATCAAAAATTGCATTTAAACTCAAACAGGCAGCTCCTCAGCTGATGAAAGTTTAAGATCATAGCCCAAATCTCCCCTTGCCATCCATTCCCAAACATTCTCAGTGGGATTTAGATCAGGGGAATAAGCAGGACGGTCCAAAAGAGCAACAGAAAAACAGGAGTTTTTCTTCCACACTGTAACCAAATGCTTGCTCAAGGGAGTATTATTGGATCCTGCTTTATATTATGATAAAGACTTGTATTTGCTTTGTAAAATGACCCCAAATTACACATTGGGCATTTAAATTTAAAAAGTAAATTGAACTGTTGGTTATGATCTGAAGCAAATGTGGTAAATTTAGTCTAAACTAAAAGTGAGTCAGCATTAAGCAGAACTGGCAGACATGGGGGAGGCAGTGAACTGAAGTGTGTGTGTGTGTGTGTGTGTGTGTGTGTGTGTGTGTGTGTGTGTGTGTGTGTGTGTGTGTGTGTGCTCAGGTGCTGGTTATACTTGTGGGGACCAAATGTCCCCAATAACTGTAGGAAAACCGAAAACAATGTCATTTGTGGGGACCTCATTTCGGTCCCCACAAGTTTAAACAGTGTTTTCTTGGCCATGTTGTTGTTACTGAAAAAAGTAAAAGTGCAAAAACGTTTCTTTAGGGTTAGGCATTGTTTTGGTCTGGATTAAGGTTAGGGTTGGGTTAGGGTTAGGGGGTTAGATATGAATGGGAGTCAATGGTATGTCCCCACAATGATAGACAAACACAGTATATGTGTGTGTGTGTGTGTGTGTGTGTGTGTGTGTGTGTGTGTGTGTGTGTGTGTGTGTGTGTGTGTGTGTGTGTGTGTGTGTGTGTGTGTGTGTGATCAGGTGCTGGCTATTGTTGTGTGGACCTAATGTCCCCACAGCCATAGGAAAACCAAAAGAAATGTCATTTGTGGGGAAACAGTGTTTTCTTGGCCATGTTGTTGTTACTGAAAAAAGTAAAAGTAAAAGATTTCTTTAGGGTTAGGCATTGTTTTGGTCTGGGTTAGGGTTAGGGTAAGGGTTAGGCATTAGATATGAATGGGAGTCAATGGTAGATCCCCACAAGGATAGGAAAACACAGTGTGTGTGTGTGTGTGTGTGTGTGTGTGTGTGTGTGTGTGTGTGTGTGTGTGTGTGTGTGTGTGTGTGTGTGTGTGTGTCTCCAGTTCACTCACTGGAAACACACACATGCACGCATTGTTTCAAACAGAGAATGTGCTCCATCAAAACACACACATCAGCACATCATCGTGGAACAGGATCCAAAGCTCACGTCCCGCTGCTCAGTGTTGTTTTTAGGCATAGTAAGGCAACACAGAGGCACACATCCCACGATTCATCCTCACTCCGTCCTTATGTGTCACATCCCTGTTTCAGTCAATCCCATTCACGTTTTTAGTAGACTCACTTGTTTCAGTCAGTGCAGCTGTAGCCTAGCTGTTAAGTGTTTTTTTCTTGATTTGTAACACAAAATGTTAACAAAATACAAATGTCTTCTATTTGTATTTGAAGTCTGTCAGGAAGTATAAGTCTAAGCAAGTGATGAAAAACAAATTTTCTCTTTAATTTTGTAAAGATACAACCCAAAATACTCCTACTGTTTTGGATTTTCCTTTCATTCCAGTTCATTGTGTGTTCGTTGGCTACCAGGTGTGGACTCAGTGTGTTTGCTTTCAACTGCATGCTGGCATTGCTGATGCTAGCTTGGAAGTGTGCTAGGGGAAGACAGAACCGTTAACGTTAAGGCTAGCATTGGTACAGGCCTACTAGCTCGGATCGACTAGCATGTAGCAGGTCTCTGCTTTCAACACAATCACCCCAACTATGCAGCAGAAGAAGCTTTCCCAGGTGCACATGCTTACTCTCAGTCAGAAGGCAGAATGTGAGGCTGTGGAAGCATGTTTCTCACTTGTGGACCAACATTAAAGATCATCTCTTGACTGTGTCCTTCCATCTCTGCTCTTCTCCCTGTGAACCAACAGCTGTAGTACCAGTCACTGATCTGTTAAATGTACACAGAAGACACCACTCTCAATGGACTGACCTCTGGTGGGGGTAAGTCTCTCAGATAGGCAGTTCATCTTCTGATGACCTGGTGCAGTTAGAATAATTTACAGCTCAAGGCAGTAAGGCCAAAGGAGATGACTGTAGATTTCAGAAAGAACCCAGCTTTAACTGCCCATCACCCTGAGAGCACCAATAGAGAGCAGACTGCAGCATGTAATCAGTATCATCATATATCAGATCTCTTTAGGTCAAAGGTCAATGTTCAGCTTTGTTGCCACTTCTTCTGACCTGAGGCTACATGTTCTCGACTTACAGACGAAGTCCTGTCACCTGACAACTACCTGCCGCTGAGTCGGATCACATGGAGGAGATAACTTACAGACCTAGTAGACCACAGTGTACAATGAGAGCATGCTGCCAATGACCGACAGAGGTCTCTGTTCTGATCAAATAAAATATATTAGACCCAATAGGTACATACATTTATAATAATAATAATAACTGTATTTATAAAGCGCTTTCCGTCAAAATGCTGTACACAGAAATAAAAACACATAAATAAAAACATATAAAAATACAAACAATAAAAAGAGAACAATACAAAAAGACATCAGTAAAACAAACAATTTAGGATTCAAAAATCCTTATAGAAGGTACAATAGGCTTTTAAGCTTTGTGTGCATCTTTGCAGGGGTGTAGCTTTGCACCGACATGCATGTTTATGTGACTGCATGCACATGGACCAATACAGCCATCTGTACTTTCATTTGGTGAATCTTTCAGTGAGTTTCCACAGGTGCAGTTGCAGCACTTTATAAGTGGCTATGTATTTCATAGACAACCACGCAAATGCAGAGAAATTTCACAGTGTAAAAACTTCTTGAGGTAAACAAGCAGCCGACTGACAATTCAGAAAAACAAATCTCATTCTTGTTCAAAGTATTATAAGGTAACAGGCAATTTAAATTTTAATAAGAGTAATAGACAATATTTTACATGGACAATGGGCTAACATGAGATTCTCTGATCTTAAATTGCTCTAAAAGATAATATTGTATCAAAATAAATGCTACTGTAAATCACTACCACATCCCAGGCTGTGATATTGTGATAAAAAATAATCTAATTAATTACATGCTTTGTAATTAACTACCCGCAAAAAAAATCACTTTTTTGTCACAGCAATATTTGACACAATAAGCAAAGTTTTTCAATTCAAATAAATTTTGGGTGACGACTTTAGGTCCACCTACCAGGCTGGAGTCTTCATCAGTGTTATCGGTGTGTCAGAAATTAGTGAACTGAGCGATGAAATGCATGATTTTTTTAACATGTTATTTTTTCTGTAATAAATTAATCAAATTTAAGGTGTTACAGTCCCAGCCCTAATTTTTATGTTTTCCATTGAAAACAACATGCTAATAAACTGTGTTCACAGGGTTTAATATTGTAGTGGAGCATTAAAGACCCAAGCGCAGACAGGAAACACAACAGACTAGGGTGAAGATTTAAAGAGTTTATTTTACAAATTACCAAATAATTGTGCAGGGAACACTGAGACTGAGACGAGGGAAGGAAGTAGGAATAAGGTGACTGGGATACATGGGGAAAACTGAATAGAATGGACACAGGAAAAGCTCTGGAAGTAACTATGGGAAGTGTAGTGGACAAATTAATCCCACTGACAGTCTCACTGAGTCTACAGGAATTCTCAACACAATATTTGTTATGGCTGCTGTTGCTTTCGAAAAATAAGACGTCCAAAACAGTCCGGTTCGTCTTTTGAGGAGGAGGTTTACGACTCACTAATTTAATAAGTACATGCGGAGATCTACTATGATTCAAAAACAAGTTTTATTTACGTAAACACAAGTTAAGTATTCTCCGTTGTTGACTTTCTAAAAATGCGAAATAACGAAATGTAGTGGTTAATAAACTGTCTCACTCCTCACTCCTTCAACACAAAAAGCAGAGCCCTCCAAGCAACAGCTGATCGCTCTCCCTTAATCAAGGGAGTGGGATGGTGTTTTTCCAGCTGAGATCCGGTGTATTTACCTGGAGCTGGCTGCAGCTCATTTGCATAAAGTAGACTGGCCTCCTACTTTATGCACATTTGATGTGGAGTGAACTAAAACGAGGACCGATTCAGCTGCAGCACAGCTTATTTCTACCCTCAAATGCTTTCAGAAATACTTTTTGCTGAAGTTTTATTTAAATAAAAGAGAAAGTTTGGGTCCGAACCGCTGTGTTTATCCGACTCACCTGCCAGATTGTCAAGCGACAGCTCGATCATGTGACCACATGGTGGGCGCTGAAACTCAAATGCTGTCATGTGACAATGTTGTGACCCACTAGTTATCGCCCACCATCTGTGCAATTTTCAGATGCGGCGCGTTTACATGCGGAAACAACACATCTAGTGGACCCATACCTTTACTGGGACCAACACTTGTTTTTCAACAAGACAATGACCCCAAACACACCTCCAGGTTGTCCATCCATCCATCCTCTATACAGTGAACCCTCGCTATAACGCGGTTGACCTTTCACGGCTTCGCTGTTTCACGGATGTTTTTAGTGCATTGTGTTCTGCATCATGATTGGCTAAGGGACTGACCAACGTGAACAGTCTCCACGCTTCGTCTCCTCTGCCATACAGAGGAGACTGTGAGATTAAAATCAAAATTCACTAAGATGTCATTAATATCATTCAGTTTAGTTTTTATGAATAATTAAACAGCTTAAACAATATTTTATGGACACTAGCTTAGCAGTTAGAAGAGAGAATCACCATTTGTCCTACCATAACAGAAAATGCCCGACTTTTGCCTGGAACACACAGCTTCATTACACACGCCTTGGGCATGTGCGTCACCAATTAACGACCCCCCTGCTACAACAGGTAATCTGGAACCATTTACAAAAAAAATACTTGGCTAAAGAAACACAAAATAACCCCAAAATAATAACAAAATAATATTCGTGTTTTGATAATGTTCACCAAAATAAAATACATTATTTTCAAACATTTACTCAGATACAGCCCCTCTGAACTTCCCAAAACTCTACCAATCCTGAGTCAGAAACTGGAATCATGGTAAAATAAACATAGCTCGTTGTTATTCCTAACATACATCTCTAAAAGTGACACACAAGTCTGGCCAGACCTCTAATATTCACATGCTGAAGAGAGTGAAACAACACACAATCTCATATTGATGTCTGAATAATTACTACTTTAATTTTGTCATTCTGAAAATAATGTGCATTCATAATGATTTAGAAATATTCTCATGACTGAACAATTCACATGAAAAAAGTTTTGGCAATCTCACTGACCAAATAGGCTGTTTTTTTGTCTCTTAACTATCTTGCCTACTCTTGTCCTAATATGACTCACTGAGCTACTTGGTGGATGTTCATCAGGTTATGAAACAACTCTTGGCTCCTGCACTCTCTGAATGACTGGGAACAGGTATTGGCTGATCCACACTGTGTTCAGACCCTATTTCACTGCCATTGTCTTTATCTGGTTCAGATAAACAGTTTGTCTCATTTCTGGCACTCTTGACACAAATACTTGGTTTGGTATTGTCAAGAGGGATTTGAACACAGACCCTTTCTCTTGAGGGTCTTCTGGGGAAACTGACTCCGCTACCCAGCTAGTAGTGCGTGCCGACTTACCAAACTCAGACTCACCCAGACACTCCCATCAACCTCACTTTGCTTCAGAACCACTTCCAAGTGGTCCTCATCCTGATCCACCAACACTGGCAAGCAGCAGGTTTCTGTGGACAATCCTTTCTTGGCCTGTTCTGGGATTGTTGATGCGATAGTGGAGCACATTGAGTCTTTTGAGATTACTGTGTAGAGAGAGACACACACCTGTTGGCCAAGAGGAGGAGAGAGAGCACACTGGCTAACCCAGAAACACCCCCTCTGCTACCCAGGATGTTGGATGACCATCCTGTCTGCAAGCTGTTGGATGTGTGTCGTCGGTGTCAAGGCCTTCAGTACCTTGTTGACTGGGAGGGGTATGGACCAGAGGAGCACTGCTGGATTCCACACCAGCAGACCTTGGATCTAAGCCTCATCAGGATTTTTCCCGCCAGCATCTGGACCAGCTTCATCATGCACCTGGTGGTGCACAAATGAATGGGAGGTACTGTCAGGACCCCCACCCCAGCCACTGCATCTGCCCCTGCTTCGCTCTTTCTCTTTTTGTATCTCTCTCACACTTTTTTCTCACTTTGTTTGTTTGTGAGTATTCCCGTTTTGTCATTTTAGGTTAGTTGTTAGTTTTCCCCAGCTTGTCCCCTCTTTGTTAGTTTAGAGTTTTTCTTTTGTTTGGTAGTTTTGCTAGTTTTTTGAATGAAGTTTGGTTACTCCCCATTCAGTTATTTCCTTGTACTCAGTTCTCATTCTAAATTGGTTTTAGCTTACTTGTCATTAAAAAAATCCTGGTTTTGCTGAACCTCATTGGTCTCTGTCTGCTCAGTGCCTCTGCAGTGACAATCACAAACACTGAACTGCAACTGTTGTTGCCACTTATTAATTTCAGGGGGCAGTTAATTTCTCACGGGGCTGAGCTACAAGTTTGCAATACATCATCAGTAAATCATCATTTAAAAATATAATTTGTGCTGTGAGGGTTTTTCTGTCTAATGTCAAAGAAATATTAGTTTGATGGTATTCAAGTGTAAGAAATATACAAAAAATTGAAGAAATCAAGAAATATTTTTTCACACCATTGTACAATATTATTACCACAATCTTAACCTGATAATCTCACTGGTCAAATGGAAGGTTAGATTGTGTAATATCTGCATAATACATTAATAAATCCTTTTATTCCCAACAAATATGAGAAAGTTTTCTGCTCAACCTACACATAAAGTCTTGAAGCCCACATTAAACCTAATGTAAACAACAAATCCAGGGTCAGCTAACCGTCGGTGTTGAAAATGGAAGCTGTGCTTGTCACCAAACTGTGTTACGGTCAAATCCAAAGTATAAAAGGTTGTATTTCAGTCAGGTCTGAGAGATAAGACTGTTGTTACTATTCAGTCCGTACTGAATTACCTATTTTAAAGTGTAACTTATTTAACTTTTTACTAAAGCTTTTGCAGGTGTCATTCACAGTTTGGCATTTTAGACTTTCACACCTATGTCATTGTTAACTTACAAAATACTACAGAAATATGTATTAGGACAAAGAACTGCATTAATAGTGGATGTGTTCCAGACATGAGATAAGCCTGTCCTTGGGAAACTGGTGCTGACGTGGGAATCTGCTTGCGTAATCACAGTAATAAGAAGAATCATCATAAACAGTTCCAGTTTATTGTGAAGCTTCTGCCTCAAATCATGATTGGCATTTTCAGATTTGTGCTAAACTTCTTAGACCCACAGTCCGATGAGTGAATCAAAGTAGCCCTATTTAAAGTGGCTCAGAGAAGCTAGCAGCGGCAGTGAGTTAAGAGGACATGTCACCAAGAAATTAGATAAAGACCGCTTTCTACATCACGGCAACTGTATTTCAAGTTTCTGTCTCTATATTTCCAGAATACCGATAATAAGTCTTTGAAAGAAACAAAAGCATGATTGTTTCTTGTGACAAAGAAACATGTTTTTCAGTCATTTGGTTATAGAAAGACTTATAGGTGTCATTGCAAACTCAATACTGCATAGTCTTTACAAATATATGTAAACCTTTATCCACAACTGTATGTACTTTTTTTATTTATATTTTAAAGTTACCAAAGGGCTTGTTTCATAAAACAGATTGAACAAGCGTTAACTCTAGTAATTGACTGTATAAGAAAGATGGCTGTAGCAACCGGCCCTGAAAAGTGAAGCAAACCTGGAAACGTCAAAAACCGGTAACACCACGACTGCTGAGGTAGCTGATTCCATAGATCCAAACTCTAAAGCGCAAAACACAAATCGTGAAAGACATTTTTCTGGCAGATCAAGATTTTTTATCTTGTTTGTTTGCCCGGTCAAACTCAGAGATCTGCTGGTCAATCTGAAAATAACTCCCAAGTTGGATTTTATATAAGTTTTAGTGACAGCAGGGGGCGGGGCTGGCAGGCAGTCTGGTCTGGAGTGACTGGCTGGTCTACGGTGAGGCAACCTGGATGCTCATTCACCATAAAGTCCAGTCTAATCCCCGTCTGGATTTACTTCTGATAATAAGAATTGTTAGTTTGATGTTATTTGTCAGTAGAGCAGCAGCTCATGTTGCTGTCCGTTGGGTTGTTTTATTCACTTTTCAGCTCACCAAAAATTAGGACCTTGGGCATGTTGTACCAGCAGACACTAGAACGGCAGCGTGTTCAGTAAGTAGGTGTTCATTTTCTTACTTGTGCTGGTTTTAATGCAATTTATATGCAACTTTAGTGAGACATAATGTGCAGTGCACCCCAGATGTTGGAACCATTTATTTCTGTATATATGACCAGACAAGAGAGTAAGTATCTATTTAATATTACCTTTAATGTGAATTAGCGATGCACCTGCAATCCAAGCTAACTGATCAGCTGTAGCCTGATCAAAGTTAAATGTAGCAGGATTAAGTCAACAATGTTTGTGTTGTGTTTCTGCCACATGTAACCAGACTGAAGTCTGTTACTGTAATGTGGTACCTTCAGTTAATAAATCTGTCCACGGGTGAGCCGATACATGCTAATGTCACATTTAGGAATCTTCAATGTGATTAAAACAGCAACATTAATGTTCTGAACATGTGCAGTGTCCTGATGTTAAATGAGAGAAAACCGTTAATGTACACGCTCTAATCGCTAATGTGGTGTTGTACAGTTGTTGTTTTAAAGTGGAATTTCGTTTTTTTCAACCTGGGGTCTGTTTTCATATGTCATTTCATACATGTGAGTGATGGAGAAATGAATTTTTGACATAGCTCCAGTATTTAGCCAGGCAGGCAGCTCAGCAACTTGCCCCCCCGCGTCAAAGTTCACCCTAACGTGCTTTTTCTGTTGGACAGGAAGAAATGAAGGCAAGAAGTTTTCTACAGTCTGTGAATGGATTTCAGTTCATGTTCAGGAACATGACTCCACTTACATGTTTATTATAGAAGATATAAAATAAGTGAATGAATATATCATTATTTATCATAGGCGTTCTTTCTGGAGTTTGATGTAGAGCCAAAACTCAATGAAATGTTGCAATATTTCTTACTGCAGCAGACTGGAAGATGAAACAGTCAGAACATGACTAAAGTTAAATATAATGCTTTTTAAAAAAATTACAGCACAGATAAGCTGGATAAAAAAGTCTTCTCACCTAAATTTGAAGTGAGTACAGGCCTTTCTGTCTTTAAGTGCTTGGAAAACTGAACATGAAAAAAGGCTACTTTAAAATGAAGCTCTGCTGTTGGTGCTGATGCTGTGAGGTCCGTCTTCATCTCAGGTGTCTCATGTTCACTGTGAGGATCTTCTGAGTGAAGCCAACATAAGGAACACCTCATCTGGTTGTGAAGAAGGAGACTGAATGGACGACACTCCACCAATTTTTCAGCTGTGTATTGTTCTCTGTTCTTTGCATTTGCAGGTTCCATTTCTTACCTGTAACTCATCTCTGCTGTTGTTGCACAATTACAAAACAGACCACATGTATCTTTCATTTATAGCAGATACGCTGCACTGAAACATCAAAACATTCAGTTCAAGACTTTCAGTAATACCTTTATTGCATATTTAACAAATTTTGAACTGGGTAGACAAGTAAAAGTGTGTAACAAACGGATGAATTATCCATCCATCCATTATCTATACACCGCTTAATCCTCATCAGGGTCATGGAGGGCTGGAGTCCATCCCAGCTGACTTAGAAGGCAGAAGACACCTGGACAGGTAACAGTCTATCACAGGACTACACATAGAGACACATTCACACCTATGGACAATTTAAAACCACCAATTAGCCTCAGCATGTTTTTGACCTGTGGGAGGAAGCTGGAGAAAACCCACACCTGAAAACTCCATGCAAAAAGATTCTAGGAAGGCCAGGACGTGAACCAGAGATCTTCTAGATGCAAGGCAAAAGTGCTAACCACTACCACTGTGCAGTCCCTATGGAAATTGAATTGAATCAAATTATTATTAAACACGCTGCAAACAGTGCTTACAGTGAAGTGTAAATATTTAACAGTCACAAGACAAGTGTGCATTATGAAAAGAGTCAGCTCAGTCTGCAGTGCAGCATTATTATTACTGCAGTGGATGAGGAGGACATGGATGCTGCTCTTACAGGGACTGGATGAAGAGAGATGATTCTTCACCTCAGACAACCACAGATAGATGTTCATGTTCTCTGTAGCTCTCAGCACACATCAGACCAGATGTTCCCAATTATCCAGACCAAGACTGGAAAGAAAACACTAACAGTGAGGAAAAGATCTCCAAGGTTCTTTCATTCCACAGCATTAAATCTGATACACAGCAGGGGATTTATGTAACACAACAGAAAGTGTGAAAAGTTGCAGGGACAGACTTGATTAATCTCTGATCACTTTACAGGGACAGAACCTTAAAGCAGGTTCAGTCAGTCCTGGCTGAAAGAAGTCTTTCCACTGTGTGGTGAGTTTAAGCTGTTCTTTCTGGTCGTATGTTCAGTCTCTACAGGTGCAGGACCAACAACGTATAACACTCATTTGTCCTTCATCCATTGTCCTCCTAAACAGCACCATGTCATTTTATTTTCTTATCATCATATTCTTTTGTGCATGACTGATGGTTTTATTAGTTTAGTCTATTGTTTTTATTATATCTTATTTATTGTCATATGTTTTGTCTATTGTGTGGTTTTAGAGTGTGGTGAAATTATGTACCACCACGGTATACTGCTGATTGCAGGACCAGTTACACTTGGTAATGAGTACTTTGAACCTTCGGTTTTCCTGGATGTGATCAAAGAACATTTTACTGCCTTAGATAGACAATAAAGTTTATTATTTCTGGGATATCTCTGTGCAGGGTTCATGGTCTCCCTGTGCATGTCTGGGTTTCACCACGTGAACCGGCTTCCTCCCACAGTCCAAAAACATGCTGAAGTTAACTAGTGATTCTAAATTGTCTGTAGGTGTGAATGTGAGTGTGATTGATTCCCTGTGTCTCGATGTGTAACCCTGTGATAAACTGTTACCTGTCCAGGTGTTTCCTGCCTGTACAGATAATGGATGGAAGGACTATATTCTTATATATCATACTGTAAGCAACAGAGAAAATGGAAAAGAAACAGCATTGTTATTACATGAGCTCCACACAGTTATCCGACAATATATTGTCATAAAGAACACAGTCCGCTGTACTGTTAAACACTAAATAACAGCAGAATGTAACTATCACTTACCTGTTTCAATGTGTGTGCTCATGTCATGGTGGGTGGCCAGCGTAACGTTATTTTTTCTGAAGGAGAAAGAATCATTTTAATGGATGTTTCGCTCAGTGAAATGAACAGAAGTTGTTAAAAACAGCCCAGAGCCTGACACTGAACCAAAGAGCAGTAATATCAACTCACAGAACTGAACTGAGCTTCATTCATAATAAAACTGACATTAACGTCCATCAGTAAGCCGTGTTCTGTGGAGGAACGTTCACTTTAGATTAACTTCATTCTGTGGATGATTAGCAAACCACAAGATAGCAGCAGTAAAAGGACTGTAATAACTTTAATCAAGCTGTTACGAACGTTCAGCTGTGACCTTCAGGAAACCTTATATAGAGTCAAAAATTAACTTATGACGGACGCACAAAGCTGACTTTGCAGCAGAGTTAGAACTCACTAAGTCAGGAAACGTAACCTGAGATTTACAGAATGAATTTAAAACACATAACTGCCCCTCGGGTATAAATAAAGTTTTTCTTATTCTAGTTCTGATTCACTACGTAGAACATGTTCTACCATACACAGTCTAATGTTAACTTACACAAATTAACTTAAAATACAGCAACGTAGCTCACTGCTTCATATGTAGAGTACAGTAAGTTACTAAGATGACTTCAAAACTTACCTGTAGCTTTTATCTCCACAGATGGAGGCTGATGCTGTTAGCAGCAGTGTCGGTTAACACAGCAGAAGCCGGTAAATGTAGGCAGGTAGAGAGTCCTACTCACAAACTCCTGGCTGCACTGTCTCAGTCCAGAAACCAACGGGTGATGTCACGGTGGCTGCGTCCACCTTTCTTATACAGTCTAAAAGTCTAACTATTGACAAACCTTGAGATTGTGAATTCAAGTTTTCAGTTCAAAAACAGACATTAGGTCAGGGCTGGTATAATGCTGCAAAAATCGCTTTTCTGTTTCATTTGGAAACAAAACAGGTTAGTTGGTTCTGCTCTTTGGTTTAAAAAACAAACAAACAAGTGACTTCTGTTTTTGACTTCCAAACAAGAAACAAAAGAAGAATTGCCAAACCATAAACAGATCATAGGTGTGTCCCCATTCAGGGGACCAGGCCTTTAATACACCAACGCTCCATCTGAGCCTTTGTTTATCAGGACTCTCTGGTC
Source organism: Acanthochromis polyacanthus (assembly GCF_021347895.1). Classification (NCBI taxonomy): domain Eukaryota; kingdom Metazoa; phylum Chordata; class Actinopteri; family Pomacentridae; genus Acanthochromis; species Acanthochromis polyacanthus. The sequence continues at coordinate 30,605,155 of NC_067122.1, read as the reverse complement.
ATGAAACCAGGTTTTCCACTCCTATGGTGAGCAAACCTGACAGCCAAAGCTGAGAGTCAGGACAGAAGTCGTGTTAACAAGATGGAGATGAAATGTTGATTTAATCATTTTTTCTATATTCTGCCCTCAGCTTATTGACTTGGGCATTCTGCTCCTTGCTGCTTAAAAAACAAAATGAAATGTTAGAGCAAGCTACACAAAAGCAGAAAGTAAAATAACCAACTTCTGGTTAGTTATCAATCCCAGCCTTTGTAAGTGTAAACTTTAAAAGTGATGTTTGACTGTCTGAAAACTGGTTCACAACTTGTCTGCATTTGTTCACATTCATCTTTAAAGCATCCATATAAAACACAGGTCAACCTGTGAACCTCTAAAATTACAAAGTGAAAGCTTGAAGGGCTTTAGTGTTAACTGATGGCAGCAGCTAAACTGCAGTGAGTGAATCACAGCATCAGTAATGTATATATATATATGAAATATATAATTACAACTAATTATTGTAGATAAATTTTAAGTTTTTAAGGTTAGATTTTTTGCTATCTGTAGCTTGTGAAGTGAACTGAAACTAATACATCATTTAAAAGTAAGGTTGAGACTTTAACGTGTTTTTCGATTATTCAGTTAATTAATTACAGAAAAAATACCGCACACAGAAAAAAGCATTTAATCGCACCTTTCTCAGTTCCTTCATTTTCTGGCACACCGGTGACTCTGATGAACACACTACAGTCCGGTAGGTGGTGGCAATGAACGAAATGTTTGTGTGCCGGCCATGAAGGAGAAGCACAGGAAGCACTGAGTGATGTCAGAACACAAGAAAGTTTGGTGAAGACGAGATCGCATTGATTGGTTTGTTGGGCAGAAAGTTTTCTTTTAAAAATATTCTCGATGTCAGCTCAGATAAAAGCCTGGTTGTGTGCAAATTGTGCAGAGTTTTCTGATCTGATCTGAGAATGTAGTAGATGAAAAAAAATGCACAGATAACTGTCAATGAAACACAAACATTTTTGTTGTTTAAGTTTACATATATATCTATTAAGCAATTCAGTCATCCACCAAAATTAACTTGAATTAAAAAACTTCGCTTATTGTCTCAAACATTGCTATTTGACAAAAGTAAATTAATCACGATTAATTAATTCCAAGGCCATTAATTAATCAAATCTTTTTTAATCACATCCCACCACTATTTAAAAGTGTAGATTCTGATCACCAAAGTTCCTCTAGCAGAGTTAACTGTCTCAAAAATCCAACCGTCACTGAAGTGCAATGAATTTTAGGATTGGTCAGGTTTCCTCCACAGTCCAGGAAAAGAAGGCCACATCGAAGGAGTCTGTAATGGGACGGCCTGCATCGCACCACCGTGATGCATTCAGCCTTCAAATGCAGCCTCTGAAGGTTTTCTAGCACCTAAAGCGCTTTTTAGTTTTTAAAAGTGTACTGTCTGTTTTAAAATGACAGAGAAAGAAACACTCCAGTTTATGGTTCATTTCTGAATTACAAATGAAAGATTTTCTGATGACACTAAAACACTAATGACTTTTCTCATGCTGGAAATTTGGATACAACATTTAGCAATACATAAAGTAACAACTGTCATGAGGATAGACAGTAAACAAGATGTAGACGGAATTAATGTATATTTTGTTAAATAATGAATCCTACGAGGTTCAGTGGAAAGCAACTGGACTTCTCTTTTAGGCTCTTGAAGACATTTCACCTCTCATATAAAAGGATTCTTCAGTTCTGAGCTGTACTTGTTGTTTTGCAATCACACTGAGTTGCTAGAATGATGGCAACAACCAACAGGGTATTTCTTTTAGGAACTTGTAGTTTGCAAATGAGCCCTGTGACAGACTGGCGACCTGTCCAGGGTGTCCCCTGCCTTCACCCGAGTCAGCTGGGATTGACTCCAGCCCCCCCCAGTGAGGATAAAGCGATGTAAAGAGAATGGATGGATGGATAGTTTGCTAATGACACAGGCAAGAGGCAGAGGACAGAACAATAAGCACAAACCAATGAATGTGCAGTGGCGGTTTTTCACGGAGGCCAAGGGAAGCCTGGCTTCCCCAAAAAATATGCAAGAAAGAAAAAATATAAATCTTCACCACTATGTATTTTATGTTTTATATTTTTGTCATTCCTTGTTGTCAAAACACTACATCAGGCATTTCTGCTTTGTGAGGAGCAAAACAGCGCCCCTCTTGTCAAGCTCTTTTTGTGCATTACACTACGTCTCTCATGCCCTCTGCGCTGTCTGTCTGTTCAGAGGCCAGCTTCGCCTTGCCTCCCTTAGAGGAAAAAAACAGCCCGTATTAGCCAATCAGATTGAAGCAAGGCTCATTGCTTAATGGTCGATGCATCATTAAAAAAAACATAAGGGAGGCCAGATCAAATCTGGCTTCCGACCAATCACAAACTGTGATGAACAATACCCACACTAATGCAGCTGTCCCACCAGGCGCCAGCAAGCCCACACAGCAAGTATAGCCATCAAGCTAGCCAGAGAATGGATGGTGACAGGGACCTTGAGTTTCTTGTAAAAAAATGACTTCACAAAACTTCCTTTTGAAGTTCAACTACAAGTCAAAAGGGACGGTAGGCCAACTCCAAAGCTCAATCTAACTAAGTGTAGAGCTAATGGAAAAGCTTGCTCTTTTTGTGAAGCTAACTATACCAGAAAAGAGTGGCTAATGGGAAGTGCCAAGCTTAACCGGCTTTTCTGCTGGCCATGTCTCCTATTTGACCAGTCTACCGGCTCCCTGAACAACCCCTGGAGCACTTAACCTCTTTTTTCCACTGAAATGAATGAGAAGTCGGTAGAATAAAGGTACTGTAACAGTAGGCTGATTTGTTTACATGAAAATACCAGTTAAAACACCGAATCTAATTTGTTGTTCACACTGGCTTCCTCGGTAATTTTGGTCACGGGCCGCAACTGTGAATATGGCAAGTGTGTAAAACGGCTACTTAATAAAGACTGAAGATGTGTGTTTGAAGTACACATTTGTGGCAAGTTACATATCAAAGAGAGAAAGAGCATGAAGCAGCAAGAGTGCAGGTTACCTCTATATAATGACACCATAGTTTACCATGAGAAAAAAGGTCAGGCGGGAAGAACTCAGGAGGAAAACAGATTTTTAAACTGCACAGACTGCTGTCCAAGTAGGAATGTCAGCTGTGTTTAAACATCTTTTTGGTTCAAAAACGGCAGCCCATGAGTGCAGCAGCTCTTTTCCTTCCTGTTTGGTGCGTTTTTCTGTATTTTCTCTTGTGTGTGTTTCTGTTCATTGAGTTTTTCAAAGCAAAGCACGTCAATAGCTGCTCTGAACCTATCTACAGAGGAATAGAGTGTAGTGCACAAGTCACATCAGACTTTCAATTAGCTTCTGTGTTTCTTCAGGGATGTCAGAAGCTAATGTTAGATGTCAATGCTATCACATGTTACCATGGAGATGGCGCTACGAGAAGTCGCAGCGACCCGATGCTCTCCTAATCATGGCAGTTTTTTTTAAAGTACTCACGTTTAGAACTTATGGAAGCATGAAAACACGATTTGGACCTCATTCCAGAGGACATAAATTCCCTCCCAAAATATACTATTCACTCACGGATTTCTGCCAACAGCCCCAGATCAGATCATGAAGATACAGATGATAGAACCTTGGTGAACAGGCAAGCTGCAGAGCCCGACTGCATCAGGCTCCACACTGTTCCCAGCTTACTCCTCTTCAACGCTCACTCTGGTGTCAACAAAATGGACAATTTGAGACTCCAATTTGTAAACAACAGATGGGACAGCTGTATTACAATCATTTCAAAATCATGGCTGCATGGAAACATCCCATATGCAGCTATAGAACTACAGGGACACAGCGTCAACAGAGCAGACCACACATCAGAGGCACATTCAGTGATGTTCCTGTCATAGAAAGACACACTGTTGTACAGACTTGGAGTTCCAAAGAGCTGAACCTGTTCTTGAACAGATTTGACTCTGCTCCCTCTTCTCTCATCAAAGCACCGACCAGCCAGGTCCTTCTTCACACCTCAGCTCTCTACCACCAACACCACCCTCCTCTCTAACTCCTCCACCCTGAAAGAAGTAGCGCTATCACAGGTCCTTCATTCCATCTGCTGTAAGACTGTAGAACATCAGCATCATAAACCACACTCACATCATGCCACTTTATATCGTATCGTTTACAGAGTGTCAACACTGTATTTATTCATTTTCATTTCTCATCCCTGTATATATTGTTAATATTATTACTACTTTTATACGGTGGCCGAGACCCACCATCGCTGCAAATAAAACAAACGCTGCAAATAAAAAGAAACACCGCTGCAAATAAAAAAGAAACGCTGCAAATAAAAAGAAACACCGCTGCAAATAAAAAAAGAAACGCTGCAAATAAAAAAGAAACGCTGCAAATAAAAAGGAAACACCGCTGCAAATAAAAAAGAAACGCTGCAAATAAAAAGAAACACCGCTGCAAATAAAAGAAACACTGCAAACAAAAAGAAACGCTGCTGCAAATAAAAAGAAACGCTGCAAATAAAAAAGCCACAACGGAAGTGGATTACTGGGGATTATTTTTGCCGATACACCGGTGTGAGAAGAAGAAGAAGTAGAAACAAGAACAGGAGTACAACTTGGAAAACGAACGAGAAAGTAAGTGAAAATGTTAGTGTTTAATGTCACTACGTCTAATTTTTAATGTGTTATCTGGTTAGGCCATGTAGCCCCAGGTTTGAAGGTTTGAAGTTGAACTGGAGGATGCCGGTGTGTTGTTAGCCGTCAGTTGTTTCCACCCGGATGTGTTTTCGTTCCGGACTCATTCATTCTGTCCGCTCGGGCGGACGGGCGCCGGCGGCAAAGGATGGTTCGCCCGGGGCGCAAATCTAGCCATGACCGAATCTGTGTGTTTTTCTGGGGTAGACACTGCTTTGGAGTGAGAGCGTGCAGTGGAACATGTTACTGTGTTTTGCTGCATATTGGAGTAAAGTTACCAAACTCGATTGTCCTCTCGTTAGCCGAAGCTAACAACACACCTGGATCCACACCTCTGTCTGGATCCAGGATTTTTTTGAAAAAAAAAAAAAAAACATCTGGATCCAGGATCCTGCATCCAGGATTTTTTTCTGGATCCAGACGGTGATCCGGATCACCTCCAAAATCTAATCGATTGTTACTTTTGCTCTTCCGGGCATTCTGTAAAAAATTGGTGAAAATCCATCCATAACTTTTTGAGTTATGCTGTAAACAGACAGACAGACAGATGGCCTGGCGGAGGTCTGCGCTCTCCGAGTGCTTTTCTCGTTTTTAATGTGTTATCTGGTTAGGCCATGTAGCCCAAGGTTTGAAGTTGAACTGGAGGATGCCAGTGTGTTGTTAGCTTCGGCTGCAGCAAAACACAGTAACATGTTCCACTGCACGCTCTCACTCAAAAGCAGTGTCTACCCCAGAAAAACACACAGATTCGGTCATGGCTAGATTTGCGCCCCGGGCGAACCATCCTTTGCCGCCGGTGTTCAAGATTAACTGGTGATCCGATCAACTGGTGATTTTCAGTTAGCGAGACAGACGTTACACCGGCAATACATAGAATGATGTCTCTATGTAAAACTTTGCGTGGAATTATTATTTTCTTTGGAATGCATACATCCATTTAGCTACATGTTTGCAGTTGGCTTGAATGTTTAAGGGAAAGATAATTTTTAAGCTTCGATTTCCATTTTCTTCACCTATGGGTGACTGTGTTGATGCCTGTTCAAAACACACAGATGTCAATAAACTGTTCCGAAATGCTCTTGTTGTCAGCTTTAACATTGGCTCCAAAAATCTTTATTGTTCTTTTTTGACTCACGGCTGTTCAGTCTACCAATAAAATACGCGGTTTTATGAGGACTTCCACCTAACGGAGTGGAAATATCGCTTCACTGCCGTAGAGTGTGACGATCTACACCAGATTAACTGGTGACAGTCTGAGGCTTCAGTCCGACGGTCAGACAGAAACAACACGAGAAATACTGTTACTGTTTTCAAAGATTACTGCAATTAAGCTGGTGGATCTGCGTTGTTTTACTTTTATACACCTTTTAAGTAAAACAACGAAATTATATAAACCACCTGACCCACATTTTAACCAACGATTTCTCATTCTTGCCTTCAGAAGCTGGTGTTTCAAACAAGCCACACAATCTCAAAATTCAACACATGCAAACAATAAAATGAGAAATAGTAAAAACAGACCAAATAAGATCATCTCACTGCATTGTTTGACAGTAAGTTTCATCTGCAGAATCTCTCCCAGTCCTAAAAAAAAGACTAAGAAACACTTCTTCACCGAATACCTTTGTACTTCACTTGCTGAAAAAAAAGAAGTAACAATCCTATTACCTTCTGCACTGCCTGCAAACACCAAGGTCCTATTTAAACATTTTAACTTTTTTAATGGCATTTATCCAGGCTGTTTTCTCCTGTCTAGATCCTTGCTTGTGTTGTATGTATTCTCAGATGTCACTTTGGATAAAAGCATCTGCTAAATGAAACTGTACAACTGTAGAAATATACAAAGCAGAAGTCCAGACATTAAAAAAATACAAACAAAATTAACAATTGTATCCCACATAAAAGCAAAACGTATCTCTCACAGGTACATATTCTTATGTAGCTACATGTATGGAACCCTACAGAGGTAAATACTTATCACAACAAAATTTGACACTATCAAAAAAATTCAAATGATTTCATTAGACAGGTGAGGTGGGCACACCTCAAACTGGGCACAGGCACACCTGTGTGGCCACATTTGGCTACACAGGTGGGCACACAGGTGGAGAGATTTGGGGAGTACATCTCTCTCTCTGTATAAGGTTGGTTAACCCATTACAACCTTGTGGGTTTAGTGAGGAGAAAGTTTAGACAAGGCAGGCATTTCATCAAGCGAGTTATAGTAGTTGTAGAGTGGCTGATAGTGTGATTGCAGTTTGATTGTGACAGAGTGAGTGGCTGTTTGAAAGTGAGAGTGTCTGAGGTAAGGTGTGTTGAGAGTCTGGTGTTATTGTCTTTTTGTGATTGTAACTGTTTTGTATGTCTGTTCTGTAATTTGTCTGTCTGTGTATCTGTTAAGCGTTTGTGGCATCTATAGGTAAGTGTGAAGGTAGTTTTATAGTTAAGTGTGAAGGTAGATAAGTTAGTAGATAGGTAAGCGTAGGATTTAGTTTAGTTTACGTTAGTTAGGTGTTAGTGTAGCCAGTGCTAAGAAAGGGCAACACAGGAAAATCTCTCTTAAAAAATGGACCCCAAAATGGCACAAGAGGTCCTTGACCTGAAAATTAACAACCGTTACCCTGAAGTCATCACTGCAAAACAAATATGTGATCAGAAGAAGAGCTGAAACCTTCATGGTAAAGGGTAAGGTGTATAATAGGGATTTGTAGTTTGTCAACTACACTTTCTAAACTCTGTAATTTCATGTTAAATGTGCTTCACATTCACACACTAGATGTGAACTGTACTACATACGTAGGCGGAAAAAAACTCAGCCTGATCACCTGGCAAAAGTTGTTTGCTCTGCCAAAGAGGCAGATGACATCGTTTATGAATTTCATGAAAGTCATTTTGGGGATCACTGTGGCTGGGAGAAAACACACAGCGCTATAATCAGCCGCTGTTACTGGCCTGGCATGGAGAGTGACATTAAGAAGTGGGTACGTTGATATCTTCATAATGACTTTTAAAATGCACATGTAAGTTCATTGTTAGTGTATATTTGTATCTAGATAGAATGCCAATATAAGGTTTAAATACTAACTAATGCTCTGCAGGTGTAAGCACTTATTTTACTTCTCTGTCTTGGTGATTCTCAAAATTGTACTTTTAATTTTCAACATTTCTCATAATTTTGTGCTCTTTGTGTGACATTTTGGTCGTTATACATCATTTGTGTAATACTTTGGCCATTTTATGTCTTTATGAGTTAATTTTTTATCTTATTTTGCTTATTTTATGTCCTTTAGTGGTAGTTTAGCGTCTCATTTTGGCATTTTGGCTAAACTACCACTAAAGAATATAAAACAACCAGAATGAGACGCTAAACTACCACTAAAGGATATAAAACAGCCAACATGTGATGCTGAACTACCACTAAAGGATATTTTACCACACGGTTTGAACTTATTAAAAGACGTGCGCACCGTGTCCTGGTCTCCTGTCAGCTGCTTTAACGGGTTTTGACAGTAAACAGTGATCACAGCTGCACTAGTTTCATCCGCGGTTACGTAGTTTTCTTTCTTGTTGCCTGACAGCGCATGACTCCTACGATGAGAACGCGACTTATTTCCAGATATTTTGTCAGGATGACTGTCACTACCCGATCCGTCCCGGAAACCTGATTTGTACTGCGCATGTGCGCAAATTACGTCACTTCCGCTACTCTCGAAAAAAAAAAAGAATTTTTTGTCAATTACTTAATGATTCAAGAATTATAGGGTTAAGCTAGTAGTAAGAACCTTTAGTAGTAAAACTGGGCGCCATCCTCCTCACTACAGCGATCTGCTTCTGTCAGAGGAATCACTCCGTTAAACTGCGGCCAAGTGAGCCGCTGGGCGTTGCGCGGCTATTCTGCGTAATACCGTAATGTTATCACAGGCGCTGAGCAGCCAGGCTGACAGACGTCCGCTGCAAATACATGCTGTTATTCAGATTTTGACTTTCAATATCTGCAAATCCTGAGGCGGTGACAAAGATCTCTCACTATGGCCTTGTCAGGGGTCATCCCAGCTCGCACCTGCACAGTATCACCTGATTTTACTGTAAAATTTTAGAGAAAATTAATGTCAAAGTATGCTGAAATTTCAATCGTCCGGCTGGCCAACGGCAGATGGGCTGGCCCGTATGAGAGAGGTTCTGCTTACGGTTTCTCCCTGTTAAAAAGGAGTTTTTCATTGCCACTGTCGTCTGAGGGCTTCCTCTGGGGGTTTCAGGCCATATGGGTTTGTAAAGCATCTTGAAACATTTTAATTGTAATTGATGCTATATAAATAAATTTAAATTGAACTGAATTGAATTGAGAATCAGCCATTATGCATCAACACAACTGAAATTTCAGCATACTTTGACATTAATTTTCTCTAAAATTTTACAGTAAAATCAGGTGATACTGTGCAGGTGCGAGCTGGGATGACCCCTGACAAGGCCATAGTGAGAGATCTTTGTCACCGCCTCAGGATTTGAAGATATTGAAAGTCAAAATCTGAATAACAGCATGTATTTGCAGCGGACGTCTGTCAGCCTGGCTGCTCAGCGCATGTGATAACATTACGGTATTACGCAGAATAGCCACGCAACGCCCAGCGGCTCACTTGGCCACAGTTTAACGGAGTGATTCCTCTGACAGAAGCAGATCGCTGTAGTGAGGAGGATGGTGCCCAGTTTCACTACTAAAGGTTCCTACTACTAGCTTAACCCTATAATTCTTGAATCATTAAGTAATTGACAGAAAATTCAATTTTTTTCGGGTTAAAGGTTAAAATGCTGTAAAATGCATGGAAAAACGAGTAGCGGAAGTGACGTACTTTTCGCACATGCGCAGTACAAATCGGGTTTCCGGGACGGATCGGGTAGCCATAGATGTCATATACAAACACTAGATGTCTCGAGACGGAGTCGGCGGCGTCGTCACTTGGCGGCCATCTTAGGACAGGGGACTGCTCTGGCGCACTGTACTGTAGTCAATGGTAAGGTGGATGATTTCCTCACTTTAACACTCATAACTCGCTCAATTCTTGATTGATTTACAAACGGTTTAGTTTATTACAAACCTTATTAACGTGGCTATGATTCAGGCTCAATTCAGAAATCGCAGCTTTTCGTTTTGAAAAATGCGGCATAGTTGTGTGTCTTTTCTGCCTGGCTACTCACATTGAAGATGGTGTTACTCACAATCTGATTTTCAATTATTAGGTTTTCCTGAGACCAACGTTTTTTGAGAACCTAATCTTTAGGCGAAATTACATTCTTTGTGGTTGTGGTTGTATTTATTTGCTTGTTAAGAGACTTTGATTGAGACCTTAGACTTATTGTTTGTATACATCTATGCCTGGATTAGTTAGCCTGCAGCCGAAATGCATTGTGGGTAATGTAGGCACCAGGTTCATGAAAAGAAAAGACAACATCTTTTTGTAGTGCATTGATTTTGGTTGAGCTTTGTTTTTATCTGTGCATTAGAAAGCTGATAGTAATAAAAAAGTGCAATGCTAAATATTAAAATTACATTTACATCCATTTATGCTGAAAAAAGCTGATATCTGTGTTCATTATTATATGAATTCAATGGTTTTAATTATTCTTATGTAAGCAGTAAAACAAGTACATCTCTGACGTTTATAACAAACCAAGCTGTTGTAAAATCGGTTGAAAATTGAGCAATCTACAGTGATTTTAAAATCCATGCTCCATTGACTTTAATGTTACGAGTGATCGAGCAGCCCTGTCCCAAGATGGCCGCCATGTGGCGACGTTGCTCCCCATCGGCTGACAGCGCTCATGAGCCATCCAGTGTTTGTATATATCTATGCGGGTAGCGACACCGTCCGCCCGAGCGGACAGAATGAATGAGTCCGGAACGAAAACACATCCGGGTTGAAACAACTGACGGCTAACAACACACCGGCATCCTCCAGTTCAACTTCAAACCTTCAAACCTGGGGCTACATGGCCTAACCAGATAACACATTAAAAATTAGACGTAGTGACATTAAACACTAACATTTTCACTTACTTTCTCGTTCGTTTTCCAAGTCGTACTCCTGTTCTTGTTTCTACTTCTTCTTCTTCTCACACCGGTGTATCGGCAAAAATAATCCCCAGTAATCCACTTCCGTTGTGGCTTTTTTATTTGCAGCGTTTCTTTTTTATTTGCAGCGGCGTTTCTTTTTGTTTGCAGTGTTTCTTTTATTTGCAGCGGTGTTTCTTTTTATTTGCAGCGTTTCTTTTTTTATTTGCAGCGGCGTTTCTTTTTATTTGCAGCGTTTCTTTTATTTGCAGCAGCGTTTGTTTTTGTTTGCAGCGTTTGTTTTATTTGCAGCGATGGCGGGTCTCGGCCACCGTACTTTTATTATTATTTTTTTTATTACTATTATGTTTATTTGCTAAGTATGTTTGCTGTAACAATGTGAGTTTCCCCTGGAGCAATAAAGGTTTATCTTAACTCTCTTCTCTCTGGTTTCCCCCTCAAGTTCCTTCATAAACTCCAACTAGTCCAGAAAGCTGCAGCCCTGATCTTAACCTGGACACCTCCTCTCCACCACATCACCCCTGTTCTCCAACAACTTCACTGGCTCCCAATCACACACTTCATCATCTATAAAACCAAGCTGCTAACCTTTAAGGCCCTCCATAGCCTCACTGAACTCCTCAACCTTGGGTGTTCTGAAAGTCACCTATAAATAGAATGTATTATTATTACTATTTTCATTTGAACCACATCATTGTTTTTGTGCTTTTCTTTCAGAACCAATGACTTTAGGTCATGAGATCAACATAATTCGATTAAAATTTCCTTTTATCTTTCACCTTGAATGTTCAGTTTCTCTGTAAACTGAGATGATGCCCTGATATTTAGTAAAATTTCATGTTTAAAGTGTGGTTCTGCTACACTTTTTAAGTACAAATGGTTTTTATAAAATAGTATAATTAAAAAATATTTTACTGAGGTTTAATGTTAACTAAGATCACTGGTCTCAAAAAATTTGATTCAAAAATTTCACCACTGATTTTGCATTTCTCTAGCGTTTCAGTGTCTACACAATGGTGAAAACATTTTGCATAACAGTCACAGTGTTTTTAGATTTGATCAACATATAGTCCAGTACATAAATATTTGGACACTGACACAATTTTCAATATTTCTGCTCTGTACTCTACAATGGATCTGAAATTAAACAATCCAGATGGGCTTTAAATGCAGACTTTCAGCTTTAATTTAAGGATATTTACATTCAAAGCAGATGAACGGTGTAAGAATTGTAACACATTTTTATATGGGACCAAAAATGTTAAGGGACCAAAAATAACTGGACAAACTAACATCATCGTAAATTAAATTGTCATTTTTAATATTTAGTTGCACACCCTCTGCAGTCAATGACAGCCTGAAGTCTGGAATCTATAGACATCATCTGATGCTGGGTTTGGTCGCTGGTGATGTTCTACCAGGCCTCTACTGCTGCTGTCTTCACTTCCTGTTTGTTCTTGGGGCATTTCCCCTTCAGTTCTGTCTTCAGCAAGTGAAATGCAGCTCAGTAGGATGAATTCTGAACCATTTGGCTGAATATGAGCAGATAATGTTGACCGAAGCCCTTCACACATTCTGCTGCTTTTGTCAGCAGTCACATCATTAGGGCTGCAACTAACGATTATTTTAATAATCGATTAATCGTAGATTATTTTTCGATTAATCGATAAATCGGATAAAAAAACATTTTTAATTCAAACCCTGCTTAAGCTGATTAAAGTGAAATAAAGCATGTCTCTCACAGTCACACACGCCCTATCACTGCCATTAATCAGCTAACAAGCTAATGCTAGCATCAGGTGAGCTACCAGAGAAACTGTTACTGTTAGAGTTGAATTTGTAAATACATTTATCATAATCGAGCCTTAGAGCATTAACTGTGTGTGCATAGTATTTTACATGACTATTTTTATAGAATACCACTCACTCACTTCTACCTGCACATATCTCTCCCTCTCTCTCTCTCCCTAGTCTCCACCTCCCAGTATAATTCCACTCTTTCAGCTTAGCACACCCCCTTGTGTAACTCGAGCTATTTCTTATCTTATGCCATGTCTTCATTTCTGCTCGTGTATAAAATAAACCTTGTATGGGAGCAGTCTTTGTAGTTCGCACTAATGTGTCTTGTTACACTGTGCTGCAAGTAAAAGTTACAGTCTCCATGTCTTTCTGGTTCGGTGAATATCTTCTTATGTTATGTGGGAGCTCTCAGCGGAGCTTCTCTCTGGCATATAACTTGGTCCTTCGAGCCGGATCCGAAGATTCCTTCCCGACGTCGAGGAGAGCCGACACTGAAGTCTATCGACAGCGATCGTCACCAAGCAGCGAGATCTGAAAATCCTGGGACGTGAATTCGTGGCCAGGTCGGTGAAAGGAAAAGCGGTCCCTCGGCGCTGGGTGTGAATCCAAGGATCCGATCCAGGAAGTGACACCGATCAGAACCACGGGTGAGAAAGAATTCTTTGAATAGATTCCGCCGGCATGATAAAATAGATTCCGCCGTAATGACATGATAAAATAGATGAGAGAGAGATCTTAGAACTCCAAACTAAACTAAAAACTGAAATCCTTCAGATAAAGAGTGAAAAAAAAGAAGCACAGAAAGGATGCCAATACACCTGGGAACCTAAGGAGCTGTTCGAGGGAGACCGAAGTCTGTGCACAGCCCCCTGGAACTAGGTTCGGGGACGAAAGCCCTCCGTGGTTGAATTCCACGTCGGCCGGTTACACCCTGTCCGGGTTCCGCGGGGTTCCAGGTTGACGGCATCCGAACAAAGCACTTTAGGAAAGTGAAGTCCTGAGCTAAGAGAAGCAAAAACTTACAGTAGGAAAGTGAAGTCCTGAGCGAAGAGAAGCCAAAAACTTACAGTAGGAAAGTGAAGTCCTGAGCTAGGGAAAGCTGAAAACTTACAAAATGTGTGCATGTGTAAAACTGTGAGTGTGAAAGGACTGGTCAGTGATTGAAGCAGCGGACAGCCTGAAACCTATCGGTGTGAACGTACGGCTGTTGTCAGTTGAAGTAAATCACTGAGTGTGAACAGTCATTAAGATTTAGGAGGACTTTGTAAAAACTCTAAAACGACCTTTAGTCCTGATATAGGACCCCCAGTGGAAAACTGGACTAGCTGATAGAGCTGGCCGAGAAGCTTGTTTTCCAAGGGCTGAATTTTGGCTTATGATGCATTGTTTTTCATAAATTCTCAATAAAATAATTTTGAAAAACACAAATTCTAAATAAAAATAATTTTGAACAAAACAAAACAAAAATGGGAAATAATCAGGAAAAAATTTCACTATAAGGCGATGCAAAATAAGCAGAACAGAACAGAAGCATCCAGATTTGATACAATTCTTGTCAGATTGAGAAAAGAAATATGAATTTAATAGCAAATTAATAGTAGGAGGCTGCACAGAGCTATTTACAGAATTAACTGCAAAACAACAAACTGATAAAAGAAATCAAAAGAAACTGAAAAACAGCTTCATTATGCAGAAATATGGCTGAAAGAAGCACAAAGAAAAAAAGAAATACAGCAACAAATTGTCAAGTGGGGCCGAGTTATTTGAGATCCCAGGAGCAACCACCACCTAAATAAAAGCTTTAAGCAAACCAATGAAAAGTTAAAATGAGAAACTATATAAGTTAACCACATGATTATGCTTATGCTTGATGCAAGAATGATTTTAATAGGCTGATATATATTCTGAAAATGATGATTGCTATAGAAGAGAATGATTTAAAATGAGTTATTTGATCATGCTAAGAAGAATGATTTAAAGAAGTGATTCAGTGTAACTAAGTGAGTTTTGACTTGAAGTAATCTGTGCTGTTCTGAGCTGTGTGCAGGGCAAAAAGCAGAAGTCACCATGACACTGCAGAAAGGAGGACATTGAGGAAGTTCTGTGGCCAAATATGGTCTTGGCAACATGTCTCAAGCAATGTGTGTGTGTTAACAACGGAAGGTGGATGCTGTGTATTTGCTGTAAAACCATGACTTCTGTATTACTGATGTATGTGATAAGTTGATTGCATGAGTTAGACGGTGTCAGGGGCGTACCTAGCCAGAGATGTGTGTATTAGAGGATGACACTATAAAAGAGAGAGTCAGAGACACTGAATTTGGAGTTCTCCCCCGGAGGGGGGAGATGCTGCTCGCCGGAGCTGCAAGAGATGCTGCTCGCCGGAGCTGCCGGAGAGCATTGCCAAAGTTCTGAAGAGTCGACACCGGACCCTTTTGCCCAAGAGACGTGAAGACAACGCAGGACTTAGGCTCCAGAGTTCGCTGAGAACATCGTTGGAGGCAAAGTCTTTTTCTGACTTTGTTCAACAAGCGAGGACCACACTCTGCTGAAAGGAGAGTCCTGAGAGGTCTGCAGTTATCCAAAGAGATGAAGAGAGGCAAGCACCCACGACATCCAGAGAGGCGCAGGAGGCAGCAGCAGAGGGCTGCTCCACTCCAGGGGCTGGAGGACCCAGTGACCCACCACAGCCTGATGAGACGGGGGCTTTCCACCACCACCATCCGACTGAGAAGACAGCTGAGACGCCCGCACTTGTGTTCCAGCTGCTACTAAAGACAACTGCCAGACCAACGATTGGCTATCGGGACCTTTCCACTCCCCCTGCCGAGGAAGAACACCCTCCATCAACAAAGAGGACTTCGTACCGAGTCTACTGGTCGATCGAGTGGCTCAACTAGATGCAGGTCAAGACCGGGCGTGACAGCTTGGCCGCGCTGTCCGCTCTCTCTCCTAAATTTACTAATTAGAGAAGATTCTTAGGTACGCTCAGCTTAGTTTAATTTAGTTAAGTTAGAAATAATCAGAAATAATTAAATTGTTTAATCATGAATTAATGCTGTGCCCCTGCTAATAATTGCTTAATAAAACGCTATATTGCATTTAAGGAGAAGTCTAATGAAATGATTATGATTCACCTGTTCTGCATAGTGGTAAAAAGTTAAGCTGATTGTGTGCATTAAATCTAATGGTTCTTAAAGGTTACTTTAATCCAACTAGTTATTTAAACATTACCCCTGGGGTTAGTTTTCCAAACCTCTAAAACGAACCTAGGAATATCAACAAGTGCCACAGTTTTAAGAGGAAAGCTGTCGTTAACAAACGTGTTCAATAAATCAATTCTACTACTTAGGAGGGCTGCTTAGTGAGAGAGTATTTATTGGAGTAAGAGGGGTAAGACGTTTGGAAGAAGACAGTTAGGACCTAGGCGAGTATTCCTCGACACCAGCTTAATTATTCTGCTGAAACCTGTTAGGTGGAATACTAATAGGCAGATAGAATCTAACCCTTTAAACGGAGAGCTGGTCCTGAATTAACCTGAGGAAAGGGTTAAAGAAGGCTATACTGACCGACAAAATTAAAAAAAAGCTGAGGCCTGTGCAGCCAGAGCAGAAGGTGATAAGATAGTGTACAAAAACACAAAGACAACAACGATGGCCTGGTGCATCAGAGGCCGAAGGCGCCGCGGCAGCTGAGGCACCAGATAAATGACCCCCCCACCCTCCCACCCCATAACAAGGGTGACAGATCACGAACCCAAGGGCTGAATTTACACACCTACACTGTTAATATAAACAAAATAGGAACAGAAAGAGAAGATAAGACAGCTAGCGTCTTCCATCAAAATGATCACAATCGAAACTGTGGGGTGTGAGAAAATAGACAAAGGATTTATCATTTCTTCAGTGTCTCATGAAGAAATGCTCTTCTGTGTTGTGGAGATGAAAAATTGTCTCCATTCAGTAGGGGGTTAACCTCCGAGATCAATTGTAAAATGTATTAGCATTCATTTAGCACAACATTGTCTCCATGCAGTAAAAATTAGACCAGCTTCTACATTGAATACTAGCTGCAATAACTTGATAATGTAACTCTTATTATGTGTTGGCAGCTTCAGATTTAAAACCTAGATGTGAGTTTGTCTTTTGACACAGTTGCACTTACTATAAAAGTGTGGTTTTAGTAACTAAGAATGATGTTATTGTGTTAATAAAAAAAACTTTCTTACAAAAAGCAGACAAGAAGCATGAATTGAATTCAGAATATCTGCACCATATATGCTTCTCTTTTTCTTACCTGTAATTTGACATATAACTTGGTAATAACTTGACATAATTTTGTCATATGCAAGCATGATCACAGAAATTACTTTGTGGTCCGATTTGCTTTGTAATATTGATTATAGAAACCTGCAATGGAGTCAGTGAAATAGGAATCTAATTTTCAGACCTCTGCGGCCGCAGCAGTAAAAGATTTACTGGCATGAGGGATCTGTATGTCGTATGTATTCAAACTGTAACTTTTTGCTCATCTACGTTCTAATTCAATAACTATTTCTGCATTTTTGTTCAGTTAAATAATTAATTTAGTATTTTTGTGTTATAGAATGGGTGAGTGATTGTGCACGCATGTATGTGTGTGGATGTATATATATATGTGTGTGTGTGTGTGTGTGTGTGTGTGTGTGTGTGTGTATGTATATATCGGTGTATATATGTATGTATGCGGTATGTAGGTATACATATACGCTTTTGTTTCTGTTTTTTTGTTCTTTTTACCTCAACTTACGAATTACGAATGAGACCAGGATATGGTGTGCTGTATTAATATGTACTCTTTGAAACTACAATACAGAAGATCATGGGAGGGAGGGAATGTCGCAAATTGGGGGGGGGGGGTCATCTTCAAAAATTGTTGAAAAGGAAGTGCTTGTAATTTGTTGTACCTCTGTCGTTGAATTGTTTCATGCTTTTCTTTTTCTAAATAAAAATAATTGATCACAAAAAAAGGAATCTAATTTTCAGTTGTTCATATGTTTAGAGGTTTGGGATTTTTCAATGATGAGCTTTTATGAGGTGTGTGAGGTAATTGTTCCTGTAAGACCAAGACTGTATTCTTGCTGTTAGTTCGTACCACAATGAGAACTCAGTGCTTAAAATGGTTTACTTTCAGCTGCTTTTGCTTCAAGGTTCTTTTTATCTCTGGAATGCAGCTCAGCCTGGTACATTTCAAACACTTCACTCTGTATGCAGTATTAAGACCACAGGAACAATTATCACACGGTTCAACAGATCGTTAAAATAAAATTTCATGTTGATAGAGCATTGATGTGATAAAGTATAAATGTATTACTATATAAAGATATTAATATATGGATGTGGTTGCATATTTCTTAACGGACGGAAAAAAGAAACAAACCCTATCTCATGAGAGTGCAGACCTGAAAACCAGAGTAATAGAGCTAAACACCCGAATTACAACAACTTTTGCGGTTCATGAAACAGCCTCTTGGGTGGTGTGTAAAAACCACACCCTCCACACATTTGGATGGAAAAGAAACCTGATCATTAATTTGTTTGTCTATAGAGGATTACCCAGAATTTAAAAAAAAAAAAAAAAAAAAAAAAAACCTGCCCAGTGATCTCTGGTCCAACAGCCCTACAGATGTAGGACTGATAAAAGATTTTCCACCTGTTGAAATACAAGCAGCCACTCCATATCGACCACAGATTCCTCAATATCCTCTGAAACAAGCAGCGATAGAAGGTATAAGACCGGTTATTGCAGATATGGAAAAATCAGGGATTATTGTGAAAACAAAAAAGTGCGTTTGTAATACACCCATTTTCCCTGTTTAAAAGGCACATACAGGAAAATGGAGGATGGTACAAGACATGAGAGCAGCAACATACACATCAAATCACGTACAAAATGAAATAATTGACACACTGGCAAGCATGGTGCTTGGAGAGATAAAATAAAATATGAAAATGCTGATGCTGTGGGGTTTTGCCTCAAGAGTGATGGGACCAGGGACAGGTGTAATGTTGAAAACCTGTCAGTTATGATCAGGTTTGTCAGTGCTTCCCTACCCGAGGAGTATCTCATTGGGCTGCTTCACCTCGACCAACTAGATGCAGCGTACATAACCTCTGAGATCCTGAAGTGCCTCTCTGATGCTGGTTACAGTGCTGACAACATTCTTAGCCAGTGCTATGATGGAGCTTCAGTGATGAGTGGGGTGAGAGGAGGTGTTCAAGCTCTGCTCCAACAGAAGCTGGGAAAGTATATACCCTACATTCACTGCTACAACCACCAACTGCACCTGGTGGTTGTGCATGCCATGCAGAGCGAACAATGTACTAAAAGATTTTTTGATCTGTCTTCTTCCTTGTACAACTTTTTTCAGCACCACTACATCACTCGGAAGTATGATGCTCCTAATCTTAGGAGGCTACTCCAAATCCGGTGGACAAGCCACTATGAGGTGACAAATTGCATAACTGAGAATGCAGATCAAATCATCACTGTTCTGTCTGAGGTGGCAAAGGATGATGATGATGATGCAGTGGATCTGTGCACTGAAGCATCAGGCCTGCTCTGTCAGATTAAGAGGCAGCACTTCTTTGAAATTGGCAAGTTTCTGGTTCAAGTGCTTGGTCTACTGACACCAGCAAATGCCATGCTACAGTCTCAGTCTGTGGATATGTGCAGAGCCTCAAATATGGTTGGTACAGCACTGGATTCTTTGAGGGCCATGAGGGATCACAGTGATGAGTGGGGAGAGGGAGATCACACCGCAGCTGGGGATGACCTTTCTGCAAAGGGAAGGAGAACAATGAATAGGCACCTCAGTGACAGTGTTGTAATTTGTAATTACAACAGTGGGCCACACAGACACAGATGACAGTGTCCCCCCCCATAAGTCACTTAAAAGACCTCTACTAAACATTCTGGATAGGGTAATTACTGAGATGGAGACGAGATTCTGCCAGAAGAATTTGGAGCTGATGAAGGCCACATCCAGCCTTGTGCCTTCATCTGACACATTCCTTCACGGAGCTCTGTTGCATCCGTTGACTGAGCTGGCTGGCACTGATGCAGGATGTCTGAAAAATGAAATCCTGGTGGCAAAGCCCATGTTGCTTAAGGAATGCCCCAATGAACCAGATCTATCTACAGTGTGCAAAACCCTACAGCACTACAAGGCAGCATTTCCCTCGCTGTACAAGTTGTACATTACAGCACTGGTCATTGGGGTTTCTTCAGCTGCATGTGAGAGCTCTTTCTCTACACTGTCCCGTGTCTTAACCCCCTTTCGCAGAACTATGCTGCATTGCAGAAAGAGGAACTTGGTTATCTTGGCCCATGAAAAGTCCATTACAAACAAGCTGGACATGGACGAATTTGTGAGAGAGTTTGCCAAGGGAAACAGGAGGCTGCCATTGACCTAGAGACCTAGGAGAATATAACTAAAATTAGTGGCCAGCAAAAACGCAAAAGCAAAAATAACTGTCACCCTAAAAGACGTTGAAGTTAACCTTTACACGAGCGAACATTAACTGGTGAATTTCCCAGTGAACTTTATATGAAAATTGTTATATAGCCTCTGTGTAATTATTTTTATTACTTATTAATTATTCAGTCAGATTAGAAATTGAAAGATGGTGTACTTACCATTTTAGTAGCAAGAAGAAATAAACACAACACCTCTGACAGAATCTGAGGCGTCACAGCAGGTCAAAGCCACAGCTAATCAGCACAACAAGGGAAGAGAACAGCCTACAGTAAGGCAAGACCGCTAGGACAAACTTTTTAAAAAAGGCAATTCGTAATTGTGCAAGTTTTGCTGCATAATAGGCCTTTCTTTTATTATTTTTGTCTTATAAAAATAAAATAAAAACTTAAAATATAAAAAAGCCTTTACAAAAATGTTCATTTTGGTTCATCACCAGCTATTCTAGCCTAGGCAACATCTGTTCTGTTTGTTGATGTTGACAATTTGCTGGGTATTTTTGTAAGTTGCTTTTGTTATGGACATGTTTTTGACATGCCTAATGGTCTCATCCAGTAGACCTAAGTAACTGTTAAGTTGTTTGTTCTGTCTAGGCTAATAGCCTTTGTTTGATTTCTTTAATTTTATTGAAAAAAATAAACATAATAATAAAAAAATAAATACTAAACAAAAACATCCTCCTAAGGGTATTATAAAAAAAACACAAAAAATACAAAAAAATACAAAAACATCCTCCTGAGGGATTACCACCTTATCGTGGTCAGGAGGTTTGAGTGCCTCAGTGACCCTAAGAGCTATACCAACAGAAGCTAGTCTTCATAGGGACACCCAAGTTGGGCAGGTCTTAGGGTAGAGGCCTGGCAAAGTGCAATCAGTTTAGGTTGAGGGACATACACCTAACAGCAATCCAAGTTCATGAAATAAATATGGTTAGTCTAACATAGGGCTGGGCAATTAATCGAAAAATAACCGAAACTGACATTTAGGGTCTCTAACCGACGTAATCCTGCCCATGTTGGTTATTTCGGTTACCCCATCCCCCATCTCATTTTTGAGAGTTAATACCTCCAAGGGGATAATTCCAGGAGACCTGAAATTTTGTCAGTCCACACAGCAGGACTTGGTGATGAAAAGTTATCAAAAGTTTAACCAGAAGCCAAATGGCGTGGTCATGGCGACCATCAGAGTTTTGATGCTTCGCCATGAAACAACAACTGCTGTATAACTCTCTTCTGCATGCTCCAATCTGCCTCAAACTTTCCATGTGTGATCACAATCCAATCCTGATCACATCTACAGGCCAACAGACACTCTCAGTTGCAGCGCCACCTGTTGGAGGGACAGTAAATGCTGTATAACTGGCCTCTACATGATCAAATCAGCCTGAAACTTTTCATGAGTGATCAGAGTCCAACCCTCATCACATCCACTGTTTGAAATACACTCTGAGTTGCAGCGCCACCTGGTGGTGGATGGGCAGGAAATGCTGTATAACTAGTCTGAACATGCTCCAATCTGGCTGAAATTTTACATGTGATTAAACTCTGGTCCAGATGTGATTCAGAGGCCGGCACACACTCTCAGTCACAGTGCCACCTGGTGGACGTGCATGGATTCGCCGACCAGCGCGGATGCGAGGACCCGTCCATCGCTGCTTGCAGCTTTAATTGGCATTAAAATGTCTTAAATCAGTCTTTCAAAAGTCTTAAAAGGTGTTTACACATGGTAAGTAGGGTTTTACCTGCACCGCCACCACCAAGAAAAAAATATTACAACAACTGCACCGGCACCGTTCGAGTCCAAAAGGCAAAGGAAATTTCCAGCCACAGCAGCGCACTGACATAGATTGTGTAACAAAGTGAGGAGGTGCCACTCCGCTCTGTTTTCACTGGCTAACAGCAGCACACTGGCTTAGCTTATATATTCGGAGAAGAGGTATCACTTCGGCTGATTTTTCAATCTATATTATCACATGCATTCTAGTGCTCATTGAATTGTTAAGTCTTTTTGATAAGTAATTTACATTTTTAAAACAAATAATAATTTAACATGTTGTTAAATTATGAATATGAACAGTGCATAGCACAAAAAACAGGGAGGCTGACATGTGGTGTGTTCGTGTTTGCATGCCTTTGCGTTGACTATGAAATGACCCTTACGCTGCACTGTATTGATGACGAATGGGAGAGGGTTAGATGTAAGTTATTTATTTCTGAATGTTTATGCAACTTGCCTGTTTTTTTAAAACTGCAATGCAAACTTTTTTTTTAAAAAGAGATGTCAGTTATTTCCTACTTTTCACAAGTTGAAAACTAATAATATGAATAATATAGTACTAATAATATAGGGAATTATCTGAATTATCGTCCATTTATCGTTATCGAGGAGAGGTGCTCAATATATCGTGATATTGATTTGAGGCCATATCGCCCAGCCCTAGTCTAACAACAATAACTACAATAAAACAAGTGCCAAGCATTTGAGACGACACTACTTTACAAGGTACTTGCTCAGTGTACCCGCATCCTAGAGAGTGAATTTGTCAATTTGTCAGTTAGACATGGTAAAAGGTGCTGGAGCACAATGCCCCCTCAACATTTGTGGCTGCCCCCTCATACATGCCTGGCTAGACCCGGCCCTGAGTTGATCTTTGTTTCATCTGTCCATAGGATGTTGTTTCAGAGCTGCACAGGCTCTCTAAAGCTTGTTTTATGCTTGTCACGTCCGTGAGGTCCGTGTGGACGAATTACACCGTTTTAGCAGCCACACCTCCTCAAACAGCCCTTCTTAGGCGGAAAAATTCCGCGTTGTGCACCTCCACATTTTTCTAACAAAGCGGATGGAGACGCACGGAAAAACATGGCAGAGGACCAGAAGCAATTTGTAGATGAAGTCTAGAAATACAGGCATTTATACGATTCATCACACAGAGATCACCATGACAACAGGGTTATGAAGAATTCATCGTGTGAAATTGAAACTGCTGAAATGTTTTTATTCGGTAAAATGTCATATTTAAGTGGTGTAACAATGGCAAGCTTCTTCTACTCTAGTGTAGTACTAGAGTAGACTAGGTAGATGTGTGTTCGTGATACGCTGCCCCCTGCAGTTTGGGAGCAGTTTGAGTTGCTCAGAAGACAGTCACACACAGTCTACTGAGCGACTCGTTCATGCAGAAAACATAACCCAGCCTTTAGATGTTTCTGGCAAACTCTAACCTGCCCTTCCTGTTTTTGAGGCTCACCAATGATTTACACCTTGTATTCACTCTGGTGAAGTCTTCTCTGAATTGTTGACTTATATCTCCTGGAGAGTGTTCTTGATCAGGTGCACCGTTGTGAAGGAGTTTTTCTTGACCAGGGAAAAGATTTTTCTGTCATACTCTACACTTGTTTTCTTGGTTTTCTGGATAGTTCTTTCTTTTTCAGAATGAACCAAACAGTAGATTTGTCCACATCGATTGTTTTTGCCATCTCTCTGATGGGTTTGTTTTGGATTTTCAGCCTAATGACGGCTTCCTTCACTGATAGTGATGCTCTTTGGACTTCATATTGAGAGTTGACCTCATTAGATTCCAAACACAAATACAGTCCTTGAAATGAACTCTAGACCTTTTATCTGCTCCTTGTAGATTAAACAGTAACACACACCTGATCATGAAACAGCTGAGTAGACAACTGTCCAATTACTTTTGGTGCCTTAAAAAGATGGAGGACATCTAAAATGTGTTGTAATTCTTACACCGTTCACCTGATTTGGATGTAAATCCCCTCAAATTAAAGCTGAACGTCTGCACTTAAAACACATCTTATTTAATTTCAAATCCACTGTGGTGGTGTACAGGGGCGAAATATTGAAAATTGTGTCAATGTCCAAATATTTATGGACTGGACTGTAGATTACTCAGAATAAATTCGACAACTGTAGACCTCATAGCATATTTCCTGTGAGTCGGCATTTGTGTCAGCTGTAAGGTTTCATAGGAATCAGTGATAATAACGTCAACTCCAACATTTTGGAAGTGCTACTACACCCAAACCAACAACACCACAGTTCATGTTATTGGCAGGATAGCAGACCGTTTATTACAGCAATGGAAAGGCAGCAGACAGGATACCTGAAACATGCACTGCTCTTGTATCTACAGGTTTTACATTTTTGGCATTTGTCTAAAACATAGGTTATATTTTTAATCAAAATTTCCCTTGCATTGTACTGATGGCCTGATTGTTTTCACAGTGGTTGAGTTGCTTCTCTGGTATTTTCTGCTTTTCCCGTTGGTGCTGTGAGCTCATGAACAGACTGACAAACACAGATGTTTACCTGTCATTAAAGAGTAGTAATTGGGGTATGACAAACTCGGAAAGTCCGGCGTCAAGTAATCCACCTTCACCCCGTTTTCCACGAGCTCGCGAAATCCGGGTAGTTCGTATAGATCATCCATGTAGTCGTAGCGGAATCCATCAATCAGGAAGACGAGCAGTGGTCGAGCCTCCAGACTTTGCGGCTCCGCACCGAGCAGCGCAAACAGCAGGACGCACGCGGCTGTCTGTCCGAGAGACATGTTCCGGTGCCTCGTGCTTCTACAGCAGCTGCAGACTGTGGATGAGAGCAGACAGCTGCAGGAATGGAGGATCAGCACTGTGGGAGGGGTTACTGTCTGGATGAGCGCAGAGAAATAACACGCAAACATGACACCTGCCTATGGAGGAAAGCATAGCAATCTGTAGAATAAGTTTCAAGGAGCCCTACAGCCCTGTAGCAACAAAACATGAGAACAAGTGTAAGCAATCTGCCAGTAAACCTGAGTTTCACTTTAGCCATCCAGTCAGTTTTGTTTTATTGTGACTTTTGGTTGCATGTTGTGGTTTGTTTCATGCTGTCTGAGGAGGGTCCACGACAAAAATAGTGATTTTTACAAACAAACAAACAAAAAACTACTTATATCGGTTGTCTACAGACGTGGACAAAATTGTTGGCATCCCTCTGTTAAAGAAAGAAAAAACCCACAATGATCACTGAAATAACTTGAAACTGACAAAAGTAATAATAAATAAAGATGTAATGAAAATTAACCAATGAAAATCAGACACTGCTTTTGAATTGTGGTTTAGCAGAATCATTAAAAAAACTAATGAAAGTAACCTGGACAAAAATTATGGTACCCTTAACTTAATATTTTGTTGCAGAACCTTTTGAGGCAATCACTGCAATCAAACCATTTCTGTAACTGTCAGTGAGACCTCTGCTCCTCTCAGCAGGTATTTTCTTCCACTCCTCATGAGCAGACTGCTCCAGTTGTGTCAGGTTTAAAGGGTTCCTTCTCCAGAGGGCATGTTTCAGCTCCTTCCACAGATGTTCAATAGGATTTAGTTCAGGGCTCAGAAGGCCACTTCAACATAGTCCAATGTTTTCCTCTTAGCCATTTTTGACTGTTTTTAGCTGTGTATTTTGGGTCATTATTGTTTTGGAAGACCCATGATCTGCCACTGAGACCAAGGTTTCTGATACTGGACAGCACATTTCTCTAGAATACTTTGATAGTCATGAGATTTCATTGTACCTGCACAGATTCAAGACACCCTGTTCCAGATGCAGCAAAGCAGTCACAGAACATAACAGATCCTCCTCCATGTTTCACAATAGGGACAGTCTTCTTTTCTTCCTGTGCTTCATATTTGCGTCTGTGAACATAGTAGATGTGCCTTGCCAAAAAGTTCCAGTTTTGTCTCGTCTAACCAAAGGACATTCACCCAGAAGCTCCAGTCTGGCTTTTTTATGATTTGTTTTCAAGAATGGTGGCCTCCTTGGTCGTCTCCCATGAAGTCCACTTTGGCTCAATCAAAGATGGATGGTGGATCTGACACTGATGAACCTTGACCTTGGAGTTCACCTTTAATGTCTTCAGAGGTTGCTCTGGGCTCTTCGGTTACCGCTATTTGTCTCTTTAATTTGTCTTCAAGTATCCAAACATTTTGAGACAAAAAAGGCAGCAATTTTATTTCAAGCTACAGCAACTCTTCTCATTGTTTGTTTTGCACTTCATGATGACATATTTGTTATAGGATTTATAGTGAAAATATACCAATACCACATTTACCAAGTAAGTTTAGCTAAACGGTTTATGGAAAATGGGATATTATGAGCAGTAGTAAAAATAAACACACTGACCAGCTGTTCTGTGTGAAAATCCTAATTTAGTCTCTGAGTGTGGATTTGTCAGTGTCTCCTCTAAAAAAATCTGTTCATTTACTGAGTCTCTGAAACATCTTTTTGGGGCACAAGATAACTAAAAGACACAAGTATTCAATACAATTTCAGTCAATGCATAAAGTGGCAAAACATTGCTGCTCCTAATTGCTAAGAAAAAGAAAGCGGGGTTTGTTGACATGCCCCAAATCTTGTACAGATCTAATCTCACAATGAATTCCAACTATTTTATAACTACTGGTGAGTTTCTTGAGGCTGCCTGAATAAATCAATAACCTTCATACAATTCAAGAAAAACAGCTCCACTCTGGTCTTCTCTGTGTAGCTGAGCAGGTACAGAACTTTATTTCATTTTTATTTCACTGTAAGAAGAGTTACTGTACTTTCCCTTTAAAATGTATCTGTAGCTGTCAGTTTTCTGCTGCATCTGTTTTATTTGTCGCCATCATCACTTACAACATGATGATGATTCATGATTCCACATGGGTCAAAGTGGCACTAATACAATAGTATATTATTATTGCAAATATGTACTTCTGGAAATATTCAGCAACACATAAATTTGTGGTAGGTCGGATGCCAAGAATTGAAATAGCATTTGTGTGAACGTATCGGTATGATGTGTAACTATTTGATAGATCATTAATGACAGCAATTCTGGTGTTTATTTCTGACTATTAATGTAACATAATGTAATTATTTTTGTAGCTTGAGAGCTCTACCAAGCTGTTTCTGTACAATTGCAAACTGATATATATATATATATATGTGTGTGTGTATGTATGTATGTATGTATGTATGTATGTATTTATGTATGTATGTATATATGAGATAAGATTTATTATGTCCCATAATAAGATAAAATCATTATGTCAAAAATACCCAGATGTCCCACTACATCTGGTTGTATTCTGAATTACACACACCATCATGCTTTTCTGGCTATTCTGACCCACACTCCTGCAGTAGAAGATGCATTACATGCTTCACAATGTAGCCTCAAAATGCAAGACACTGAGAGCACACTGACAGATGACAGTTTGTGATGTTCAAAGCCTAAGGCGCTGTGTTATGATCAAGTAGTATTAGTAGTACCTTTAGGAATAGTCCCCCTCTTTGTGCTGCTGCCATACTATAACACATCTTCCTGAACCTGGAGTTTGTATTCTAGACTACTCTAGTTAGGTCCAAAAAGTGGGAAAAGATATTCGAAATAGGTGGCTAAAATGTCAAAAGCTAGATGTGACATGATGTGGCCAACCACAGTCCAGTTCCACTCCTCTCCTCTGTGTCAACTGTTCTTCCATGCAAGGGCGTCAGTTTGTTTTTAAAAGTGGGGGGGATGGAGACCACAGCACTTTGAGAAAATGTCAAAGAATGGCGGCAAAATGCCACAAGCTGGGCTCAAACTCACAACCACCACACCAAAGGTAGAGGCTCAAGCTGTTGAGCTATCGGTACATGTGGGTCGAGGGGTCTGTGGGCCGCTATAGTACTAATTCTCCCGGGCTGAAATTTTGCCCCTGCACGCCTCTGGTCGGAGCTTCCACTTGGCACAGGCGCAAATTTAGCATCTGCGCGGGTTTTTATTTGTTTGTTTTTTTTAACCTCACAAAGGTGTGCTGCTTGTCTGTGCAACTCTCAGCCGAGTGCGGATGGTGCGTTCAGGAGCGTCGGAATTTTCTATACTACTGAAAATAACTGGGTTTATAACGGCTTACATGTGAAGAATTTGAATGTGTTGGAGACAAAATGACCCCTGACAAAAAGTGGGGGGGACACGTCCCTACCGTCCCCCCCTAAACTGATGCCTATGCTTCCATGAATACCAGGTATCTAACATGCAGATAAAACATTAATTTGCCCTTTGTGATGATGGGGCCATCCATCAGCTTGGCAATGATCTAGAGAGCCAGCTGGTGGAGTAGCTCATACTGCTGGAAAGACAATTTCTGTCTTTGTTTGCACTGAGCAGGGCATCACTCAAATTCAGATGGTCTATTACAGTTTTTCTCCATTGGTTTGGCTCATTTCTTGAAACCGAGATGACATTCTCAAAACTCTAGGTGCATTTTGCAAAATACTTTCTATGGTTCTGCACAACACCATGGATTACCAGCAAAATGCCATATCTCTCTCAAAACACTTCATCCATGCCTCAAAACCAAATACTCCTCCCGTGTAAATAGTCAGTGGCACCAAAATGACACATTTTTTCTCAATACCTTCAGCACATTTCTTGAAAACAGAAAGTACGTTCTCAAAATCATAGGTTCATTTGGCAAAATGGCGTGGATGACTTAGCACAACTCCATGGATCACCAGCAAAAGGTCATATATCTATGAAAACAATTCACTCATGCTTCAAAACTAAACATTTTTTTCATACAAATGGTCAGTGCCCTCAAAATGCAAAGTCCCTGTAGCGTTGTGTGAGCACTACTAGTCAAAACGTTTAGAAGTTTCGTCACTGTGGCAGAGGAACATCAAATATCCCCCATGTCTAACAGTACAATGGTGTAAAAAAAAAAAAAAAAAAAACTCAATAAGACAAAACAAAACATGAGTAGTGACACACACATGGCACTTGCACTAAAAGAAAGTATAGCGCAACGGCTCCTTTCCAATTCTTATGGTTCGGAATTCACCAACCACCACTGGTGTGATCGATCAAATCACAGACTGTCCACGTGTTCCGCTTCAGAGACTTTATTGACAAAGTCCAACTAGGTGTACAGAATGCCGTATGTGTGTGGTCTGAAATTGAAAATATAACACAATATAAGAATGTATCTCTATGTACTAACTACCATTTAACAGCGATTTGTTAATTCAAAATATCACATTGGCCTTGTAGGGTGCTTTACCGCTATATTACAAAATGACCACAAGATGGTGCCATGAGACCATACAATACGTCCCTTCACAAAATTCCCTTAGGGGGAAGTAACACAAAAGCAGTACTTTTCATGCAGGAACTACCGATAACTATATGTAACTAGCAGAGGTTAGCACTCTACAGCACATATGCAACACACATATATTTCTCTGCAGCAACAATAGCCATAGCATATACACTTCTCCTGCAACAGCATACGTGGTAATAAGCATTAACTCCTACTATAAGAACAACAGGTGCTAAACACACATGCGACCGTAACACTGCATTCCGTAGCGGCACTTAACGATGCTCAATTAACATGAGGCCGCAGATTAAACATGAAATGCACAAACATAATTCAGTGGAAATCCTTCACACTATGTATATCTTACTTAAACAAACTTACATTCTTTCAATTGATGCACACAACAGCATGTACACAGAGCGACGAGAAGCTAACGAGTTGAACACCGTCTTCTCAACTGCACCAGGGCTGGAGCATACCAACTTAGACGGGGTGGAATGTATCACTCCAAATGGAGGGGTGCAACAGTCAAGAATTGTTCGCCTTTGTTACATGCACAGCCATGGGAAATTTATTCTTACAGTTTCTCAATTGCTTTGACACATTTCTCAAAACCAAATCAACATTTGCAAAACAGCTCACACAAATTCCAAAACTCGGTTTCATCTTCTCAAAACCAAATCAACTTTTGCAAAACAGCTCACACAAATTTCAAAACTCTGTTTCATCTACTTACAAGCAAGTTTGATCTCAACAAAATGCAGTTTCACATCCAAAACGCTTGCAAAGCTAATGAGAAAGACACTATTTATATATTCACAACTGAAATGAATGCTATACATCATGTTGAAGATAAAGTAAAGCAATTTATACAGCTCAGCATACTGTGAATAAACTATTTAAACACAAAACAGAAACAGAAAGTCACGCTGGAGTTACCCTCCACTTTGCAGTTCACCCCCTCATTCTCCCTCATCCTCGTCATTTCCCTCGCGCTCCTGTTGGTTTGGCCACATATTCTCATCCACATCACACCTTATCCTCTCCCTTGCAATGCAACGGGGGAAGAATCCACGTGCATGCCGAAACCATTGGTCTGTGGTGATATCATCACAAGCGGCATCCATTGCTTGTAGCAGGGTCCTCTGGTTCTGAGCTCGAAACTCGTATACCTTCCACCTCCAAGCTGAAAAAAACTCCTCAATTGGATTCAGGAATGCTGAGTAAGGCGGTAGGAACACCATCAGCATTCTGGGGTGTGCAGTGAACCAGTCTCTGATGCGCTGGCCACGGTGGAAGTTTACGTTATCCCACACAATAACAAATTTTGGGAAGTTAGGCCCAACCAACCCTCTCTCATTTTCAGGAATTAGTTCTAAATAGAGATGATCCAAGAATGCCAGGAGTTTTTCTGTATTGTATGGGCCAAGGCTGGGGATGTGACTTGCCACACCATTCTCAGAAATGGCAGCACACATGGTTATATTGCCCCCACACTGGCCTGGGACATCAACTGTGGCCCGGTGGCCGATAAATATTCCGGCCATGTCTTCGTCCCTTGGCTAGATTGAACCCAGCCTCATCCACAAACACAAGGGTGTGAGGAGCCTCGTTGCCTTCCAAAGCCATTATTCTCTGCAATACAATGAACAAAACATCTCATTAGTTATAAGTTATACAGAAAATCAGACAGTACATACATCAAATTGCAAAGGAATGCTCCATGTTTCCATCCGTTACAACAGTGGTACCAAAACTAGTTGAGATAGAGGTACTGTGAGGCACTATGACCACTATGCATTTCCCATCTTATGATGGGAAATACTCCCATTTATCTTCAGGAGGCACTAATTGCAGCTCCTTTGCCAATTTTTGTAAATGTTTAGACATTCATTACAGTAAAAAAACAAAAACAAAGAAGGATTACAATAGTTGTATTACAGTAAGCATATCTATAATTTCTTTGTCTTATTTTCTAATATTCAGTAAGTACTCACTCAGTACTCAGTGATCAGGTAAAAACTGAATCTTAGAAAATTGGGAATTACAACTTTTCAGTAAAACAGATTATGAGACAACCATGCACACCACGTACTTACTTGTACTGTCAGAGTTCCTCTCAAATGGAACCCTGTAAAGTTGCTTCATGCTCATCTTATGCTTTTTTAAAACTCTGTCTATTGTTGAGATGCTTATGGCATTGATGTTCTGAAAAATGTTATTGTCTTCTAGGATTTTAGTACGGATCTCTCTCAACGTGATAGCATTATTTGCCATCACTATACTGCAGATCTCATCCTCCTGTTGCTGATTCAGAAGATGTTCTCTGCCACCCAAATAAGAAAGTCGTGCAATCCCAGACAAAATAACACAATATTACCAGATCTGAAGTAATGAGTTACTAATGTAAATGTACTATTTAGTGTTTATATACAGTAGCTCAACTACTACCACACCCACCCATAAAACTCTCAAAAATTTGTACAAACTTGCCTACATTACTCACAATGTCCTGTTAGAGCACAACATCATTGTTTACATACCTGTTTTCCCTGCGAAAGGTTTGGATGATAGACGAAACTGTGGAGCGGGGCACATTAGGCTGCACTCGTTGACCTGCCTCTGCCATTGTTAGGCCATGGTTGATTACATGGTCAACAAGAGTAGCCTGAATTTCATCAGGGACAGCTTGGTATCTGTGTGCACCTCGGCCTCTTCCTCGTATTCCACCACCACGCATTCTTATAGCTCCTCTTCTTCTTCTTCTTCCTCTTGCTTGAAACTGGCCGGGTGCGTCCATGTTCAAATATTGAGCAGATTCTGATGAGACTTCATATATATATATATATATATATATATGTATATATATATATACACATATATATACACATTTGTTTGACTTGTTCATACTCATGCATAGCACCTGTCATGTACCAGAACACAGTGTCTGATTGGCCATCTGAGATGTGTGGCCACCCCTTCATCAGTCCAGATCTTGTTTCACCTGACAGTCAACTCAACTCAGCAAAATAGGTTGAAGTGATCTACAGTAATTCAGGGTGTTCCTGACATATTTTGGGAATTGAATAAATTGTTTTGATTGTGACGACTTAAACATTGAACTAATGCTAACATGTTTTGAAGGGTATGACAGTTTGACTGAGAAGTGACAGTCAGCTCAGATCACTGACATATATTCACATGGTATTTGTACAAACTGTAGGAGATTGTGTTTAATCATTTGCAGAACTGTACTGAAACATTTAAAATTTGCTTAAAGGAATGAAAAATGTCCAATCCATTGTGTGAAAATGCCCAGTGGTTTTGAGACTTGTCCATGTTATTTTGGGAGTGTCATCTCGGTTTCAAGAAATGAGCCAAACCAATGGAGAAAAACTGTAACACCTCAAACTGAAAACATTTAGGGCATCATTTGGCAGAGCCATTTGCAGCTTGAAAATTTGTCTTTGGTTTAGGTAGATAAGTTGGTGCTGCTATTGACCACCGGGAAGTCTCCAGGTTTGTTATCTGAGGAGATGACAGGCAAATTGGTACCTATGCCTCTGTGGTGAATGAACACTTTCATGTGAGGTGTATCTGCTCTCAGCAGGGTGCCAAAGCAACTCACAGGAGCAGCAGGCGCTGTAGTCGACATCTTACACTTTAAAGGATGCCCCAACTTGATTTCTGTTTTGTGCCAAAGTGCAGCATAAGAATCTTGGTTCATAAACCTATCATAACATCTTGTATGACAAGTAAATCGGCCTATAGTAATGCTGATGTGGCACAACAGAGATCACACACTCCAGGTAGTAGTTAGGATGCCTGGTTAAGAGAAGGGGATGGGCTTGCTCCCGTTGCAAACTTGCTTTCACTTTCTGAAGGGGCACTAATGATGAAAGCCTTGGAATGGTCCCTGTCAAGTGCTGAAGCTCTCTGTGAGGTAGCCCTGCCTTAGATCACGCCTCAGGTTCCTTTATCTGATTTGTCAGACATCTTGTTTAGACTCTAGGATCTAACTACAAGGATTTTTTTTGAGGGGTTAGTTTAAGATTATTTTCTAGTTATTTCCTTGTTCAAATAAGGTGGTAATCGATCATAATCACAGAGAAGTTCAGCCTGTTTATTCCAAACTGCCATGACTACAATTCTTCTCTGTCTTGTGAATAAAATGAACAGAGAAATGCAGAGTAAACCTAAATCATACTAAAAATTTATGTACAATGCTTTTGTGGAAAGAAGTGCAAAGTTGATGACTTCATCTACAACAAGGGTGTCAAACTCTGTTCCTGGAGGGCCACTATCCTGCACGTTTTAGATGTTTCCCTCTTCCAAAACACCTGATTCAAGTTTTCAGGCTTCTGCTGAGCTTGATGATAAGCTGATCATTTGAATCAGGTGTGTTGGAAGAGGGAAACATGTAAAACATGCAGGATAGTGGCCCTCCAGGAACTGAGTTTGACACCCCTGATCTACAAGCATACTTCCATTGAAGCAGCCCGTTCACTTTAAACAGTGGACTTGTGTCACTTTGTAATGCAGCACTACCCTCTACTGGTCACCATAATACATGCAAGATATTATTAGTCATTGGCTTCCCAAACATCACACCTACACATGTGCCAGATGACGGATAGAGTAGATCAGAATACGGATTTTCAACAAAGCAACAAAAGGCAAACCCAACTACAATGTCACTAAGCGAAGATGAAAATGAAATGCAGTTAACAAAATATAAACAATAGCAAAGTTTGCTGCTAATGTAGCCACAGTGTTAATAGAATATAAGCCTCACTAGATTGATACAGAATCCATATCTCTAACACACACACACACACACCCTGAAGCAAACTAGATCCTGCATCAATGAAAACATGGTCTGTCACTCAGTAGTCACGCTTCCAATGGATGACAGCTACCATCTATCTATCTATCTATCTATCTATCTATCTATCTATCTATCTATCTATCTATCTATCTATCTATCTATCTATACTACGTGAAGCTGGTCTGAAGTTACACAGGGCAGGAAGAAGCCCGATTACTCTTTGCTGAATTACAAGGATTGGAGTGTTGATGATTGGGGTAAGGTTCTCTTCAGGGATCAGTTTTCAGTTGATGCCCACTCCAGCCAACTTACTGGTTAGGAGGAAGCCTGGAGAAGCTGCAAACCAGACTGTCTGCCCCTACAGTAAAACATGGGGGTAGATCAGTGACCATCTGGAGTAGTTTCAGTCTGGGTGGAACAGGGCAAATGAACCAGGTCATGTTTGGGGCTACTCTAGAAAACAATTTTCTTCCATCAGCTGGAAAACTCTTTCCTGCCTCCAATGACTGGATTTTCCAACAAGAGAAGGTCAGTTAAAGCCTGGATGGAGAACCAGAACACCGGAACCATGGCTTGTCCTGCTTAATCACCAGATCTAAATCCAACTGAAAACCTGTGGAAAATCATCAAATGCAAAACACTGGAACCATGGCTTGTCCTGCTTAATCACCAGGGCCCAGTATTTCAAACATAATCCACCAGGATTAATCCTGGTGGATTGGAATAAACCCAGATCTGATCCAAAATTGGGTATTTGAAACAGCATTTAATCTTGATAATTTAAATCAAGATTTGGAAATCCAATCCTGCCTTTAATCCAGATTTGAGCCTGTGTTGGGTATTTCAAAACTTCAGTCCCAAATCTGGATCAGTTTTATCCTGAAAAACAGCATTAAATTAATCCCACCTCAGGGTAGGATCAGAGTGTGATCCCATGTATTAGTTCCACATATACTCATCGATAGATAGCTCTTACTTGCATTTCTCGCAATCATTAGTATAAAAAGATATTTTTAATAAATTAAACCTCTTCATGTACAGTTTTTTTGTTATTGAACAGAAAAAAATCCAAATTTCACAATTGTCAGAAAAGTAATAATTAAAACAACAATAAAAATTTCCTCAACCCAAAATTGTAACACCTAAACCTAAAGTTTTCACACTATTTTTTCATTTGTTTTTCCAGTAATTGTATTTTTAACTTGATGTGTTCTTGCTGAAGCATGGTAAGTTTTATTTGTTCCTTAGCAAGTAGAATTTGCTGGTGTGCTCACTCAGTTTCCATCTTGAGGAGTTTTTGGTAGGCATGATCCTCATCATGATGCCTCTTCCGGTGATGTCTTGGTGGAGGTACAGGGGGAACCTCCCCACAGCTCTGACTTGTGCTTGGCTCCTCTTCTGGTTCTATGGGAACAAGAGTGAGTATGGTCTCTGCTGTGGAGAGATCAAGAGGTTGTGACCCCGCAGATTCACCTGCATCAGCTGACACAATGCCGTGCAAAGCATGGGAGCTCTCACCACCAATGATATCAAGTACGGAATTTGTAAATTCGCCACACTTATATTGTTTGTTCCCTGTTTCTGGGTTTTTAGATTCAGTAAGGTCCTTTGTCGCTTTCTGTTTCAAGTTTTTCCATCTTAAAGGCATTATGGAGGATGTTTTTTTTTGTTTAATTTGTCTGAGTCATATAAAATGAATATACTGACCTTTAGTGGACTTGTATGTATGGTCTCTAAAAGAATAAAAAATAAAAAAAAATAACTGTGGACATGGCAGGACCTGAAAAACATCAGCCAATCAGTGCGCTCGGACCGAGGCGTTTGGTTTGCTCCTTTCCTGTCAATCAAAAATCTTCCGGCTCAGGCCTAGTTACGTAGATTACGTACGCCTTGGACTTACGTGTTTTGTGTATGTGTTGCTTTGGTATAGCTTCGTAGTTAGCTGGCGACTTGTTTTGCTCATCTTTTTTTACATAATGGCAGATAAAGATCCAGGGGGACCCAGCCGTAAAAGACAACTTCACGAGTCCTACGCAAGTTTCTGGAGGGGGGCGTTTCTTCGTAAATGTTAAGAGGGGGGAGGTTAGAGGGGAGTGAGGGAGAGGTTGTATGTGCGCATGCGCATGCTACGTTCAAAGTCGTAGGAAATTAAATCTCCTCTAATGCCTTTAACTTTACTTGGTCCACAGTCCTTCGCTCACCACTCCCAGTGGCATTTACCTGTAAAGAAATGTTAGTTTAGATTAACACCATTAAAAGACACTACAAATAAGTGTTCCAAGTTTGAAGTTTTTTACCAATTTAAAGTATAAAACAAATCCAAAGGACCGATGTCTTAAAATAAATTGCTCTTATTGAAGTGAGACACTGCAGGTGAATAAGGGAAAAAAATAAATTTATAGATATCAATCTGAAACATTTGCTGTAGATCACTGATGTGATCTACAGCAAATGTGAGAAAAACAAAAAAAAACCTATTGCCCAAAATGGTCCAAATTGTCTATATTTTAAACCAAAATTTAGATCCAAATTTTAATGGTGGATGGAGCCTGGTTTAAATGATGGTTTTATTTTGTTGATATTACATACATAGATTTGCTCATAGGGGATTTTGGATGTCTTAAATTTTTTAATAAACTAGTTTTAAGAGGAAAAAAATCAGGTTTTCTTAATATGTAATTTCTAGTCTGATTTATTGAATAAGATCTAACCCCACAAGATAAGGCAAATTTAGAATGTTAACTTCTTAGCAAACCTTCCAAGACTGGAAGGTTTTGTGTCTGTAGGAGCTGCTACAGTGAAAATTTCTACAATACCAGAAAAAACAAATATGGAGAAACGTCGAAGCAGTGCTGCAATTAGATTAGGCAGTTTATTTGTTTTCAAGTGACCGATTATTTGTATAACAACAAATAAAAATAAGATGGTCATTTTGCATGCAAAAAGGCTCAAGGAATGAGTGTAAATGGTTTTACCTGCTGGGTTACTTCTGCCCAAATAGCATTTTTTGCTCTTGTGGTCAGAGAACTTTGTCCAGGCCCGCTGAAATTCCCCAAAAAATGTTTTATAATTGGCTTGAACACCTTCTAGAAGAATGTTGGTTTCGGCTGTTGAAAAATTGCACCATTTCGTTCTGGTCTCCATGATGTTTGAAACTCACTGATGAAGATGAACTCTTTATAGGCCTTCTCTGTGACGAAGGCAAGATAAAACAGGTGTGACAGCAGAGACCACAGGTTTTGTAAATTTCCCTCTGTGTGACCTATTGGCAACATGGCTTCAATTGTGCATGAGCTTCGGCGTTGCAGGAGATCATACAGGCCAAGGCAACATGTTGAATGTCCAAATCTACTTCAGCAGTACTCCAATGAAGAACTGTACGCAAGGTATCGATTCGGGAGGGATGACATTTCAGACTTGTGCAGTGTTCTTCGTCCTTATCTGAAAAGACGAACTATGAGGAGTCATGCCTTGACAGTGGAGGAACAGGTGCTGATTGCTCTGTATTTCTTTGCCTGTGGCTCATTTTATGAAGTCATTGCAGATGGAATAGCAGTAACAAAAGCCACAGTGGGATATGTGGTGCATTCAGTGGCATCAGCACTTTCTAGTATGCTGAACACTTAGGTCAAATTCCCAGAAAGCAACAGTGAAATATCAGACATCAAACCAAGGTTCTTCCCTATGGCCTCAATGCCTAATGTTATTGGTGTGATTGACTGCACACATATTCACATTCAGGCCCCACATGAGAGAGAGTGGGAATATGTCAACAGGAAAGGGTGCCACAGTATTAATGTGCAGCTCATTGGCGATGTAGATATCAAAATCACCAACTGTGTCGTTAGATGGCCAGGATCTGTACACGATGCTCGGATTCTGAGAGAAAGTAACATACACCAGAGATTCCTAATACTCCACCAGATGGCATACTTCTTGGTGATAGTGGCTACCCTCTACTCCGTTGGCTAATGACACCATTTTCAAATGTGACCAATGCCTCTCAACTACAGTATAATATTGCCCACAGCTCAACAAGAGGAACCATTGAGTGCATCAATGGCATTCTTAAACGTAGATTTGCCTGTTTGAATTATCTCAGGGTTAAGATAAGATAAGATAAGATAGACTTTATTAATCTCACAAAGGAGAAATTTAACATTACAGGGCTCTTAGAAACAAAAACAAAAAACAGGAGTGCAAAAGTCACGAAAGTGCAAGAACAAGATAATAAATATTGCACATAATAACAACTACACAGTAGTGTTATACAGTCTGATGGCAGTGGGGATGAAGGACCTGCGGTAGTGCTCCTTCTTGCACTGAGGGTGTCTGAGTCTCGTGCTAAAGGAGCTGCTCAGCTCCACTACAGTCCGGTGCAGTGGGTGGGAGCTGTTGTCCATGATGGATGAGAGCTTGGTCAACATCCTCCTCTCACCCACATCCATCACAGAGTCCAGTGGGCAGCCCAGGACAGAGCTGGCCCTCTTGGTCAGCTTGTTCAGTCTCTTCATGTCCCGCTCTGTGCTGCCCGGGGCCCAGCAGACGACAGCGTAGAGGAAAGCAGAGGCTACCACAGTGTCATAGAAAGTCCTTAGTAGAGGTCTGCACACTCCGAAGGACCTCAGCCTCCTCAGAAGGTGGAGGCAACTCTGGCCCTTCTTGTACAGAGCATCGGTGTTGTGGGACCAGTCCAGTTTATTGTTGAGGTGAACACCCAGGTACTTGAAACTGTCCACTGTTTCAATGTCCTGCCCCTGGATGTTCACTGGTGGATGTGGGAGTGTCCTTCTCCTGAAGTCGACCACCATCTCCTTCGTCTTACTGGTGTTGAGGCACAGATGGTTGCGCTCACACCAGTCCACAAAGTCCATGATGACCGACCGATACTCCAGCTCGTTCCCCTCAGACACACGGCCCACAATGGCGGAGTCATCAGAGAACTTCTGGAGATGGCAGCTGTCCGTGTTGTAGGTGAAGTCCGAGGTGTAGATGGTGAAGAGGAAGGGCGAGAGGACGGTGCCCTGGGGCGCCCCCGTGCTGCAGACTACCACCTCTGACTCACAGCCGCGCAGCCGCATGTACTGTGGACGGTCAGTGAGGTAGTCAGTGGTCCAGGCAGCGAGATGTCCATCCACTCCCGCGTCCACCAGCTTCCCCCGCAGCAGCGCCGGCCTGATGGTGTTGAAGGCGCTGGAGAAGTCAAAGAACATGACTCTCACAGCGCTGCCGGCGCTCTCCAGGTGAGTGAGCGCTCGCTGCAGCAGGTAGATGACGGCGTCTTCTACCCCCATGTTGGGCCTGTAGCGGGTCCAGGTCGGAGCTCACCACTGAGCGGAGGTAGTGGAGGAGGAGCCTCTCCATGGTCTTCATGAGGTGGGAGGTGAGGGCGACAGGTCTGTAGTGGGCCAGTTCCTTGGCGTGAGCTGTTTTAGGGACTGGGACCACACAGGAGGTTTTCCACAGGACGGGAACCCGCTCCAGGCTGAGGCTCAGGTTGTAGAGGTGGCAGAGGACCTCACAGAGCTGGTCCGCGCAGGTCCTCAGCAGCCTGGGGCTGATGCCGTCTGGTCCAGCAGATTTCCTCTGCTTCAGTCGCCTCAGCTCTCTCCTCACCTGGTCCGGTGTGAAGGAGAGGGGGGAGTGAGGTGGGCTGCAGGGGGTGGGAGTAGTTCGTGTGGGTGAGTTGGGGGCCGGTGAAGGTGTCGCAGGAAGGGGAGGGTCTGCTGGGCTGGGGATGCATAGATAAATACAAACGCTAGATGTCTCGAGACGGAGTCGGCGGCGTCGTCACTTGGCGGCCATCTTAGGACAGGGGACTGCTCTGGCGCACTGTACTGTAGTCAATGGTAAGGTGGATGATTTCCTCACTTTAACACTCATAACTCGCTCAATTCTTGATTGATTTACAAACGGTTTAGTTTATTACAAACCTTATTAACGTGGCTATGATTCATGCTCAATTCAGAAATCGCAGCTTTTCGTTTTGAATAATGCGGCATAGTTGTGTGTCTTTTCTGCCTGGCTACTCACATTGAAGATGGTGTTACTCACAATCTGATTTTCAATTATTAGGTTTTCCTGAGACCAACGTTTTTTGAGAACCTAATCTTTAGGCGAAATTACATTCTTTGTGGTTGTGGTTGTATTTATTTGCTTGTTAAGAGACTTTGATTGAGACCTTAGACTTATTGTTTGTATACATCTATGCCTGGATTAGTTAGCCTGCAGCCGAAATGCATTGTGGGTAATGTAGGCACCAGGTTCATGAAAAGAAAAGATATCATCTCTTTTTGTTGTGCATTGATTTTGGTTGAGCTTTGTTTTTATCTGTGCATTAGAAAGCTGATAGTAATAAAGAAGTGCAATGTTAAATATTAAAATTACATTTACATCCATTTATGCTGAAAAAAGCTGATATCTGTGTTCATTATTATATGAATTCAATGGTTTTAATTATTCTTATGAAAGCAGTAAAACAAGTACATCTCTGACGTTTATAACAAACCAAGCTGTTGTAAAATCGGTTGAAAATTGAGCAATCTACAGTGATTTTAAAATCCATGCTCCATTGACTTTAATGTTACGAGTGATCGAGCAGCCCTGTCCCAAGATGGCCGCCATGTGGCGACGTTGCTCCCCATAGGCTGACAGCGCTCATGAGCCATCTAGTGTTTGTATATATCTATGTGGGGATGTGTGAAGAGGGGGGAGCAGGAAAGGGGGCAGAGGGGGTGGGGGGAGAGTCAAATCTGTTAAAGTAACAGTTCAGCTCGTCCGCCCTGCGCTGGTCTCCATCAGCTGTCCCTCTGGCACTCTGTCCATGTCCAGAAATGTTCTTAAGTCCTCTCCACACGTCCCACGCGTTGTTCTGAACCAGCTTCTCCTCCAGCCTCTTCCCATAGTCCTTCTTGGCCCTTCTGATCCGCCACTGGAGCTCACGCTGCACTCTCTTCTGCTCCTCTCTGTCCCCTGAGATGAAAGCCCGTTTCTTCTGGTTCAGGAGGGCTTTGAGCTCAGGGGTGACCCAGGGGTGGTTGTTGGAGAAGCACCGTACCGTCCGAGTTGGCACAGTGCTGTCCACGCAGAAGTTGATGTAATCTGTGACGCAATGCGTGAGGCCATCGATGTCATCTCCATGAGGACTGTAGAGCACGCTCCAGTCAGTGGTCTGGAAACAGTCTCTGAGTCTCTCACTGGCCTCATCTGTCCATGCCTTCACAGTTCTCTTCTGCACAGGTCCTCTTCTCACCTTGGGTGTGTAGTGGGGGAGCAGATGAACCAGGTTGTGGTCCAAGCGGCCCAGTGGGGGGAGGGGGGCAGCGGTGTAGGAGCCTTTCACATTCACATACAGTAAGTCCAGTGTCTTGTCGCCCCGCGTGTGACACGTGACATACTGTGTGAAAGTAGGGAGAAAGGCAGAGAGGGAGGCGTGGTTGAAGTCTCCACTGATCAGGACGAACCCAAAAAAGCATGCAAGATCATTTGTGCTTGTATCGTGCTGCACAATATGGCTCAAGCATGAAGAGTTCCACTTTGTGAAGACAAGGCCGATGCACCAGTAGCCCCAGAAGGTCCAGATCTTCCACCACCTTTACCACATCTGCCTGATGAACCAGCAGGAAGAGCGGTCAGAAGTGCTTTGGTTGATTTGTATTTTTCCTAAAAGTTCTAGGAATACTTTTGTTTTCCCTTTGTTTATGTTCAGTAAAGCTACTGGATATCTCACATTTGTCTTATGTTTTTATTTTATTACATTAGTCTGTGATGTCCTTTTATAAAATGCATCTCTAAATATGAAAGGTCAGTGATAAGGCAATTGTTTAAACAGAGAATTAAAGTAAACATTGACTCCATGCAACAGAAAATATTTTTGAATGACTATATAATACTTTTGCTTTTGGTATATTAATTTATCAAAGATCTCTGTAGCCTTAAGATCTACACAACACACATTCTGTCTCCTGTCTGTGACCCTGAGGGCGGGTTGATCCCAGGGGTGGGATGGATTTGAAAATCTCAATCTGAGAGGATCAGGATTATTCTGATCCAATCCAGCAAAGTTTTGAAATACCGGGATAGAAGATCCTGATCCATGGATCAGGAAAGTGGGATTTGGAAATCTAGATCAATTTAATCTGGATTTAATTTTGGGCTACTGTGACAGCAGAACAATGTCAGAAGCTGGTGGAGAGCATGCCAAGACACATGGCTGCAGTAATCAAAAACAATGGTTATGGATCAGTATTAACTCCTGTGTGGATCATGAGACTAAAACAGACAGAAAAGGAAACATGGAATCCTGAAAGCTGTTTTTGGCAACACAATGTCATAGCTAACCGAAATGATTTTGGTTATTATCTAGAAAACTATGTAAAATGTCTGATGCCAACTCTAAATTAAACTCTTATCAACTATTTTGCTGTTATCGTTATATTTGTCCGAACAAATGTACCTTTTGTCGTACCAGGCATAAAAATGAACAAGATATTGAAGAAAACAAGGGTGGTCTAAGAATTTTTTGCACAACTGTTCATACATGCATACATACATATGGGTCATTCCAGGTGAAATGACCAGATATTCCTTGGGGGTGTTGCTGCACCATTTTCAAATTAGTCCTAAATTTGCATTCCATTAGATAGTCACAAAAGTACTTTCTATGCAAAATTGTAGGCCTGTAGCTCAAATAGTTTCTGAGTTATGGGGGTCTGAAATTTTCAGAATTTGGGCTATAAAAAGCCTCGCCAGCGTTTTTTTTTTTTCCATCTTTAAAGCTCTTGTCCGGAGTTTCCCTTTGTTTTCAATTTATGTATCCTTGTTTAACAAAGCTTAAATGTGTTAGTCTAGTTCGATACTATAATATAATGTTAGTATGACGCGATATGAAAATTTATTCATGAGCTCCACCTTCCTCTCATAGACCCCCATGTTATTCCAAAAAGCGCCGGTCGCTGCCGACCAATCAAGTTCG
Source organism: Acanthochromis polyacanthus (assembly GCF_021347895.1). Taxonomy (NCBI): domain Eukaryota; kingdom Metazoa; phylum Chordata; class Actinopteri; family Pomacentridae; genus Acanthochromis; species Acanthochromis polyacanthus. The sequence goes on along the minus strand of NC_067122.1, from coordinate 30,562,119 downwards.
AGCTTCAGCTTTGTCATGCTGTCAATCAACGGTTACGCGCACAGTAAGCAAGCCTATGCAGAGGTGGGCGAGCTACGCACTACGCAACCGCGAGCACATTTGTTTTGCTTGTGGAGGAGCTGAGAGAGCATCAGGGATCAGCAACTTCCAGAAAAGTTACCAATCCCACGGCTTGTCAGGCCAAGAGACTGCAGGACGTTTTTTGGCTCGGGGTGCTCGCGTCGCTCCCCGACCACGGCCTCCATAGCCCACCTGACGGTTCGTTTAGATGCCCGACCTCTGGAGGAAGATGTTGGGGCGTCTGGGACATACTCTTCGTCAGAGGAGTCATGCAATTCTGAACTCTAGATAGAAATAAATAAACAATGTAACACATATACACGCGTAAATGCACTAAGTTTGATAAACAACGTCATCGAGAGGGATACACGAGTGTAATCACATATTGAAACTTTACTCGTTCGTCCTAGCAGATTCATGTTATTTTGGTATTAGGACAAGTTAGACTCAATACAGCATTCTAACGTAATTCCTTTATTATTTACTAAATGTACTAAATGTAGAGGAGTGGAAAACAGCAAAACAGGTAAGATGCTGCAGCACTCCGGGCACTCCTGTCAGGTACTGCGCGCGTGCACAAATAAAGGGGCGAAATCAGAGGGAGGGTGGGACCAACAGTGTTTTGGGAGACGCTGCGATTCAAACTCCGGACACGAGCTTTAAGTGGTCATTTCTCAGCCTCTAGACATACCAGAGAGCTGTGAGTTGGTAAACAATGCCTCTGCATGTAGCTAGTGCCCCACAAACATCCCCAGGTGTTTCCCTACACTCTGCAGGCCATGGGGGCTTGCTAAAAATGCTAAAAATTAAGAGATACCTACTCACGAGTGGGGTTTGGGACCTTAAAAGTACTAGAAATACTGCACAAAAGTGTTTTAACACCCCTGGGTTCCATTCTACACAAACTTGTGTGATAACTTAGCAAACTGGAGCTTTCTAGGTACCTCAGTTTGGAAACTATGAGCTCCCAAAGTTGGACGAGATTTTTAATTGGCTGTTTTTGGTGGCAAAAATCTCAGTGTGGGACAGGTACGAGAGACCCCAAATTTTTCTACAAGACAGTTCTGTCTGTCTTCTATCACTGTAAAAAAAAAAAAAAAAAAAAAGCAGCAGGGTTATATTTGCAGTTACTGAGATATTCTTACTCAAAATGGCATGGGTAATGTCAAAATCGTTTTTTGCTTTTCAGTACTTTAAATTGGGATACAAGTATTAGTCATTTCAATGGTAGTATTATGTATGTTTTGTTCTTTTTGAAATGTTAGTTGTTAAAGGTGACTACCTTCAAAAAGTGTAATGGTATAACTTAGGTATACCTAAGTTAGAACTTAGGTATAGCTTCTTTTGCTTGAAACATGAAATTGTACAATTAAATTTAACATGTTTAATCCCACTGCACTTATACTGTAAAATTCAACATTATTGTTGTTATTTTTAAATTAATCAACCATAAACTACTACAGAGCTCCCTGAATTCAAGTTAGTACATGTAATTTGTATGTGTATGTTATAATTACATGTATGCATTGCAAATGGGTGTCAACATGTCATGATATCTACAGGTATGGCTCTAAACTAGACCTTGTGACACAAAAAGGGCATTACACTTTTTGAAGGTAGTCACCTTGAACAACTAACATTTCAAAAAGAACAAAACATACATAATACTACCATTGGAATGACTACTAATACTTGTATCCCAATTTAAAGTACTGAAAAGCAAAAAAGAGCAGACGGAGGGGTGCAGAGTGGAGGAGGGGTGTCGAGGAAATGAGGGTTTCTGGGGTGAAGAGCAAGCGAGGTAATCCATATGGAGACAGAGTCCAGACAGCAATGTGAGTTTGACGGAGTCATGCAATGGCCCAGCAATGAGCCGTGGGAAGAACCAGGCTTTATGCTGCGTTGATTGCTCATTGTGAGCAGCTGCGCCCTGTCACAGCTGCTGGTAATTAGCTGGATCACCGAGCAGGAGAGGGAGGAGCCATGACAAGACAGATATCACAGCATCAGCATCAACAGCAGAGATTTATTTTAAAGCATACACACGTGGACAAAATTGTTGGTACCCCTCAGTTAAAGAAGGAAAAACCCACAATTCTCACTGAAATCACTTGAAACTCACAAAAGTAACAATAAATAAAAATTTATTGAAAATTAAATAGTCAAAATCAGCCATCACTTTTGAATTGTTGATTAACATAATTATGTAAAAAAACAAACTAATGAAATAGGGCTGGACAAAAATGATGGTATCCATAACTTAATATTTTGTTGCACAACCTTTTGAGGCAATCACTGCAATTAAACGATTTCTGTATTTGTCAATGAGCGTTTTGCAGCTGTCAACAGGTATTTTGGCCCACTCCTCATGAGCAAACAGCTCCAGTTGTCTCAGGTTTGATGGGTGTCTTCTCCAAATGGCATGTTTCAGCTCCTTCCACATATGTTCAATGGGATTCAGATCTGGGCTCATAGAAGGCCACTTTAGAATAGTCCAACGCTTTTCTCTCAGCCATTCTTGGGTGTTTTTGGCTGTGTGTTTTGGATCGTTGTCCTGTTGGAAGACCCATGACCTGCGACTGAGACCAAGCTTTCTGACACTAGGCAGCACATTTCTCTCCAGAATGCCTTGATAGTCTTCAGATTTCATCGTACCTTGCACACTTTCAAGACACCCTGTGCCAGATGCAGCAAAGCAGCCCCAAAACATTACTGAGCCTCCTCCATGTTTCACCGTAGGGACAGTGTTCTTTTCTTCGTATGCTTGGTTTTTGAGTCTATGAACATAGAGTTGATGTGCCTTACTAAAAAGCTCCAGTTTGGTCTCATCTGTCCAAAGGACATTCTCCCAGAAGCTTTGTGGCTTGTCAACATGCATTTTTGCAAATTCCAGTCTCGCTTTTTTATGAGTTTTTTTCAGCAGTGGTGTCCTCCTTGGTCGTCTCCCATGAAGTCCACTTTGGCTCAAACAACGACGAATGGTGCGATCTGACACTGATGTACCTTGGCCTTGGAGTTCACCTTTAGTTTCTTTGGAGGTTGCTCTGGGCTCTTTGGATACAATTCGAACGATCCGTCTCTTCAATTTGTCATCAATTTTCCTCTTGCGGCCACATCCAGGGAGGTTGGCTACTGTCCCGTGGGTCTTGAACTTCTGAATAATATGAGCCACTGTTGTCACAGGAACTTCAAGCTGTTTAGAGATGGTCTTATAGCCTTTACCTTTAAGATGTTTGTCTATAATTTTTTTTCGGATGTCCTGGGACAATTCTCTCCTTCGCTTTCTGTTGTCCATGTTCAGTGTGGTACACACCGTTTCACCAAACAGCAGGGTGACTACTTGTCTCCCTTTAAATAGGCAGACTGACTGATTATGAGTTTGGAAACACCTGTGATGTCAATTAAATGACACACCTGAGTTAATCATGTCACTCTGGTCAAATAGTTTTCAATCTTTTATAGAGGTACCATCATTTTTGTCCAGGCCTGTTTCATTAGTTTGTTTTTTTAAATAATTATGTTAATCAACAATTCAAAAGTAATGGCTGTTTTTGATTATTTAATTTTCAATAAATTTTTATTTATTGTTACTTGTGTGAGTTTCAAGTGATTTCAGTGAGAATTGTGGGTTTTTCCTTCTTTAACTGAGGGGTACCAACAATTTTGTCCACGTGTGTACCTGGAAAGACTTCCTATTTCATATAGTTTTCCCGGGACTGAACTACAGAAAGACCTGTAATCACTTTAGCTTTAGGAGAGGATTTTATTATCCAGCTTATTTGTGGTGCAATTTAAATGTAATAACTGTAGTGTTCATCATTATTTTGGACATATTCTGGGAGTTCATTTTTCTAATCTGCACTAAGATGTATTATAACATATGAATCAGCCATTAAACAATGTTAACGACTAGAGAGCAGATTTACTGTTTTATTCAGTTTAACTTCAGAGACTCAGCAGATATTCAGGACTACTGACGACACAGAACCTTAACCTTACTGTTTTAATCACATTTAGGTTTTCTAAAATTTACATTAATGTGAACCACCATCTGCATGAACAGTTTTATTAACTAAATGTACCACATTAGACTAACAGAACACACTTCAGCTGTTTACATGAAACTCAACACAAACATCATTAGCTTAATGCTACATTAGCTTTAGTCAGGCTATGACTGAGCAGCTAGCTGGGTTAGCATAACTAATTTACATTAAAGCTAATATTTACTGGATGCTAACTCTCTTCTCTGGTCAACACACACAAAATAAACTCCATCAACATCTAGAGTGCATGGCACACATTATATCTGACACTAAAGTTGCATATAAAGTGCAATAAAAGCGGTACTGATAAGAAAATAAACATTTACTTACCGAACTTTCAGTGTCTGCTGGCAGAATCAGCTGAAGGTAGAAAACTGGTTAAAACAAGCCAACGGACAGGAAAACTGTCGATGGAAAAGATTCTGCTTCTCCACCGATGATAAAGTAACCGACAGTGACCACATCAGAATTAATCCAGTCCAGGAGAACAGAGTCTAGGCTACATCCTCCAGACAGTCAGTCATTCCAGACGAACTGTCAATCAAGTAACCACGCCCCTTTGCATCGAAAACTTAATAAATAAAAAATCAATATTGATTTATTTTAAGATTGGCCACCTGATCTCTCATTTTGACCATGAAAACTAATGAAAAAAAAATTATATACAGTCTATACACCGTGCTCTGTTTGGCTCCATACTTGCCAATGACCACTTCCGGTCTCAGAAGATGAAAAAGGATCTTTTTTCGTTTCTGTCTCTTACAGATTTTATTTTTTGTTATTGTAAATATAAAATGAAAATCAAAGCAATTTTAAAAGTTCGTATATCCCTTTTTGATCATGAAAAGGAAAACTGCCTTGTATTTCTTTTTTAATTTTTGTATTTTAAAACGAAAATCAAATAACCACTCTTTTTTTGTTTTTCAATACCTGCTTTAGAACGGAAAATCCAATTACCAAAATATACACGGACCCAACACGAAGTACCCAGACCTGATCGTGAAAGTTTAAAAACTTCATGATGGGGACTCTTGGCATGGAGGTTCGGTTAGCTTTTGCATGGCTGGGCAGTCTGTGTGCTCTCTCAATAATCAGAAGTGTGGGAAAAGTTCCTGGATTAAGCACTTCAGGTAACCATTTTTTCAGAAAAGTGATAAAAAATTTTCTCCCTATTTTCTTGGGCATGTTAATGAGTTGGTGGTTAGGCCTGTGTGAGCGATTTTTTAGCTCATCAATCTTTTCTAGTGCCAACTGTTTAACCCTCCTGTCATCCTTTAGGTCAAATTGACCTGTTTTAAAGTTTTAAAAATATATATATTTTCACAGTTTTTGGTAGAAAAAAACTAATTTAAAAAAATGTTTAAAAACATTCAGAAAAAATCAACCCAAATCCAATGAATTTCGCTGTCAAATTTGGGGATTTTTATTTTAAAAAGTAAAACTTTTGAGGGAAATTTTTCAGGAATTTTCTTCCTGACGATTTTGCAAATTTTTATAAATTTGGGGAAATTTTTTCAGAATTTTTGGACTTTTTCCAGACAAAGCAATAACATTTTTTGGTAAGGACAACACGAAGGTTATCGAACTCTTCAGTCTTGCTTTTGTCCAAATTAATGATGTCTCCATATTGCTGGTGTCCTCTTCAGTTTCATCCATACTACCTGAAAAGTCGTACATGTGTTTTGTTAGGCTGGTGAGCTAGCAGTGTTGCTCGTGCTGTGAGCACCCATCTTGTTGTCATTTTCACTCATAGACAAGTCCATTTTCGGTATATTCTTAGATTTTTTTTAGAGCCGTGCTGCAAGTAGTGTCCTCCTTGAAGTTAACGCCACTGTTGTTTAATGCTGTCAGAGGACAAGTATGTGTGTGTTCTTCAGCGCCATCGCCGTCATCTCGTTCATAATATTTTCTGGAAAGGTCATATAGGGACTAAAAAGACCTTGGACAGAATGGAAAGAGAGTTTCACTGACCAGGTCTGAACACAGACTTCCAAGATTACTGTCATTCTGGAAATAAAAATGCTCTCTATGGACAAAGTGCAGCCACTCCAACTATGGATATCCTTTTAAACTAAAGAGCTAAGGGTATTGTTGTTGTTGTATTGCTGTTTAAAGTCAACTGTCAAAACATGGTTGCATAGTGGTGATTTGTGACTCCAGTAGTAGATATCCTGATGCACATCCTTTAAGTGTCACAGTTAAACAAACATTATAAACACGACTACAGTTTTTCTCCAGAGGTGTGCAGGCTCATAGGCAGGTAAAACAGACTCTATAAATATGCTATAAAGTTCATCTCCATAAACGGAGAGCTCCAGCAGATATGTAAGCATTTGCAGCTGCTTTAATAATATTTTCATCCATGTTATCTCTTGGCAGGACCACATGGTGAAGATCACGGTTTCCACACGACGCCAAGGCTACATGTGACCAGTGCTGAACAGTGTAGAGGCAATCTGAGCCAAGAAGAAGCCTGCCATGCATGTGAAATCATTTCTATGTCTGATTTGCACACTTCCTCTGGTATTTCTTTGTCATCCAACCTCACCTGCATGAAATCAAGTTTGTGTGGTAGTTGGAGCAGGAAATGACTTTTCAGTATAAGAAGCTGTGCTCCAGCAACCTGTGTTGTAGACCCCAACCTTCAACTTTAACCTACCCTTTGCAGTCCAGAAAAGCCTCTTGTTGAAGAAGAGATAGATTCCCATTCAGCATTTGAATCTTAAGCCTACCAACCTGCATACCAGAGAGTGGTAAGTGAAACCTCATATACAGCTTTTCCACCATATTAGCTCTAGTTCCATTCAGAATTCTTGGATCCAGTCTCTCATGACATCCAGTTTGGAATGCTGCATCTCCTCACTGGAAGGCCTCCCTGCATGCACTCAAACCTTGTGAGATGATCCAGAATGCAGCAGAACATTTGGTTTTCAACCAGCCAAAATCAGCTCATGTCACCCCGATATTCAGATCGCTTCACTGGCTTCCAGTTGCCGCCTGCACAAAATTCAAAATTCTGACACTTGTATTCAAAACTACAATAAACACAGCTCCCTCCTACCTGAACTCTCTCATCCAGCTCTACACTCCCTTCTGCTCTCTATGCTCGGCCAACAAAAGGCTCCTGATCCAACCCCCACAACAGGGCTGGTGGATAGCTGGACTCTTTTGTGGTTCCCCGATGGTGGAATGAGTTACCACATTTTATTTGATTTGCAGAGTCTCTGTCAGTCTTTAAGAAAAGACAAAAACCAGCTCTTTACTGAACACCTTTACACTTGACAGAGTGCAAAAAATAAAAAATCCTATTATGTCTGCACTGCCTGTAGACACTACAGTCCTATTGTCATACTTAAACTTGTTTTATGGCTCTTATCCAGGTTGTTTTCTCCTGACTAGATCCTTGCTCGTGTTCTATCTACTCTCAGATGTACGTCGCTTTAGATAAAAGCATCTTCTAAATGAAATAACAGAAATGTAGAATTGTGGAAAAGGAGTGATAGTGAACGAATGTTCAGAGTCACATCATGCATCACCTTTGGTGTTAAGACTCTGCTGAGTCTGCAGACCAAACAAATATTACATACAGTGGCGTAATTTACATAGCGTTGGTGGGTTATGAAAACCCATGGGCCCTCTTGTGGTGAAATCCTGAAAACCACCACACAGCCGAGGATTTTCTTTTGTTTGTATGTTTAAATCCGAGGCGGAATGAGCGCAGCAGCTGCCTTCTCTCCAGCAGCAGGTTAGCGCAGGGTGTAACGTGACGTCAGACTGGGTCACTGTATTATGTTGCATATTAAGGAGGGATACCTAATGTAGCCGCAAGGGGACACAAGCCAGTGTCTTATTGTGCTGGTCCCAAGCCCAGATAAATACAGAGGGTTGTGTCAGGAAAGGCATCCGATGTAAAACTGGCCAAGTCAAAAATGCGAATCAAATGCATGACTTCCATACCGGATTGGTCGAGGCCCAGGTTAACAACGACCGCCATCGGTGCTGTCGACCTACAGGGTGCCGGTGGAAAATGGACTACTGTTGGTCGAAGAAGGAAGGGAGGAAGGTGTGTTCGTAGGAAGAGAGAGAAGAGGAACACCAAGAGTCGAGGACTGAGAGTAGGGACTTTGAATTTTGGAACTATGACAGGAAAAGGTAGAGAGCTGGTTGACATGATGCAGAGGAAGAAGGTGGACATGCTGTGTGTCCAGGAGACCAGGTGGAAAGGTAGTAAAGCTAGAAGTTTAGGAGCAGGGTTCAAGTTGTTCTATCATGGTGTAGATAGGAATAGAAAATGGAGTAGGAGTTATCTTGAAGGAGGAGTTTGTTAGGAATGTCCTGGAGGTAAAAAGAGTGTCAGATCGAGTGATGAGCCTGAAGCTAGAAATCGAAGGTGTGATGTTCAATGTTGTTAGTGGGTATGCTCCACAGGAAGGATGTAAGCTGGAGGAGAAGGAGAAATTCTGGTTGGACCTTGATGAAGTGATGCAGAGCATCCCTAGAAGTGAGAGTAGTCATTGGTGCAGACTTCAGTGGACATGTTGGTGCAGGAAACAGAGATGATGAGGAGATCATGGGCAGGTTTGGTATCCAGGAGAGGAACACAGAAAGACAGATGGTGGTTGACTTTGCAAAAAGGATGGAAATGGCTGTAGTGAATACCTTCTTCCAGAAGAGGCAGGAACATGGGGTGACCTATAAGAGTGGAAGTCGGAGCACACAGGTAAACTACATCTTGTGTAGACGGTGTAATCTGACGCAGATCAGTGACTGCAAAGTAGTGGTAGGTGAGAGTGTAGCCAGACAGCATAGGATGGTGGTGTGTAGGATGACCCTGGTGGTGAAGAAGATGAAGAGGGCAAAGGCAGAGCAGAGGACCAAATGGTGGAAGCTGAAAAAGGAAGAGTGTTGCATGACTTTCAGGAAAGAGTTGAGACAGGTTTTGGATGGACAGGAGGTGCTTCCAGATGACTGGACAACTACAGCAAATGTGATCAGGGAGACAGGTCGGAGAGTACTTGGTGTGTCATCTGGAAGGAAAGGAGATAAGGAGACTTGGTGGTGGAATGAGGAGGTGCAGGAGTGGATCCAGAGAAAGGTGCAGGAGTGGCTCCAGAGAAAGAGCTTAGCTAAGAAGAAGTGGGACACTGAGAGGACTGAAGAGAGTAGACAGGAGTACAGGGAGATGCATCGTAAGGTGAAAGTAGAGGTGGCAAAGGCCAAACAAGGGGCTTACGATGACTTGTATGCTAGGCTGGACAGTAAGGAGGGAGAGACTGACCTGTGTGGGTTGGCAAGGCAGAGAGACAGAGATGGGAAGGACGTGCAGCAGGTTAGGGTGAGAAAGGATAAGGATGGAAGTATGTTGACAGGTGCCAATAGTGTGACGGGAAGATGGAAAGAGTACTTTGAAGAGTTGATGAATGAGGAAAATGAGAGAGAACGAAGAGTAGAAGAGGTGACTGTTGTGGACCAGGAAGTAGCAAAGATTAGTAAGGATGAAGTGAGGAGGGCATTGAAGAGGATGAAGAGTGGAAAGGCACTTGGTCCTGATGATATACCTGTGGAGGTATGGAAGTGTCTCAGAGAGGTAGCAGTAGAGTTTCTGACTGGGTTGTTCAAGTTGATCTTAGATAGTGAAAAGATGCCTGAGGAATGGAGGAGAAGTGTGCTGGTACCCATCTTTAAGAACAAGGGAGATGTGCAAAGTTGTGGCAACTACAGAGGAATAAAGCTGATGAGCCACACGATGAAGCTATGGGAAAGCGTAGTTGAAGCTAGACTAAGGGCAGAGGTGAACATCTGTGAGCAGCAGTATGGTTTCATGCCAAGAAAGAGTACAACAGATGCAATATTTGCTTTGAGAATGCTGATAGAGAAGTACAGAGAAGGTCAGAAGGAGCTGCATAGTGTCTTTGTAGATCTGGAGAAAGCTTATGACAGGGTGCCCAGAGAGGAACTATGGTTTTGTATGAGGAAGTCTGGAGTGGCAGAGAACAACCCGGTCTCACGGGGATTCGTGAAATTGTCACGTAAGTTTTAGTTTCAGTTTCGTGCGCACCAACACGATTTCGTCATGTTTTTCGTGCCGCTCACCACGAAATGTTTTTCGCTGTGGTAATCACATCTGAAAGTGGTTTATACCGGCGGATTCATGACGATCTAAGCTGTCCATCGGCGTATACTGCTTGTGTGATTGCGTTTGCGGCCGCCGGCCGCCGGACATTCTTGAAATTCCTATGCAAATTGGTAAGTGTACCACCGACTTATGGTTAGGTTATGGTTAGGTTATGGTTAGGGTTATGGTTAGGGTTATGTTTAGGGACGATGTCATGCAAAATATAGCGTTGGATTCGCCACGGTTTTACATTAAAAATATAATATACACATTCTTTTGAAATACGTTCTGAGTGGCACGAAAAGTCCGCCGTTTAAAATACATTGGTGCGCATTTCGTGGTGAGCGGCACGAAAAACATGACGAAATCGTGTTGGTGCACACGAAACCGAAACTAAAACTTACGTGACAGTTTCACGAATCCCCGTGAGATCGGGTTGCAGAGAAGTATGTTAGAGTGGTGCAGGACATGTATGAGGACTGTAAGACAGTGGTGAGGTGTGCTGTAGGAGTAACAGAGGAGTTCAAAGTGGAGGTGGGACTACATCAGGGATCAGCTCTGAGCCCCTTCTTGTTTGCTATGGTGATGGACAGGATGACAGACGAGGTTAGACAGGAGTCTCCATGGACTATGATGTTTGCAGATGACACTGTGATCTGAAGTGAGAGCAGGGAACAGGTGGAGGAGAAGCTAGAGGCGTGGAGGTTTGCCCCGGAAAGAGAGCAATGAAGGTTAGCCGCAGCAAGACGGAGTATATGTGTGTGAATGAGAGGGACCCAAATGGAAGAGTGAGGTTACAGGGAGAAGAGATCAAGAAGGTGGAGGATTTTAAGTACTTAGGGTCAACAGTACAGAGCAATGGAGAGTGTGGAAAAGAGGTGAAGAAGCGTGTACAGGCAGGCTGGAACGGCTGGAGAAAAGTGTCAGGTGTGATGTGTGATAGAAGAGTTTCAGCTAAAATGAAAGGAAAGGTTTACAAAACTGTGGTGAGACCAGCCATGTTGTTTGGTCTGGAGACAGTGTCCCTGAGGAAAAGACAGGAGGCAGAGCTGGAGGTAGCAGAACTGAAGATGCTGAGGTTCTCTTCGGGAGTGACCAGGATGGATAGGATCAGGAATGAGTACATCAGAGGGACAGCACATGTTAGAGGCTTTGGAGATAAAGTCAGATAGGCCAGACTGAGATGGTTCGGACATGTCCAGAGGAGAGAGAGTAAATATATTGGTAGAAGGATGCTGAGTTTCCTACTGCCAGGCAGGAGGCCTCGAGGAAAACCAAAGAGGAGAGGAGGTTTATGGATGTGGTTAAAGAGGACATGAAGGTAGTTGGTGTGAGAGAAGAGGATGCAGAAGACAGCGTTAGATGGAGGCAATTGATTCGCTGTGGCGACCCCTGAAGGGAAAAGCGAAAGGAAAAGAAGAAGTTAAGGGGGGATACCCCTGCCAATTTGAGCTGATCCATTGGCCCATTGAAACGTGATTGGCTCAGCCGCGTATTGAGCCCGACCGAAGACGAGAGATGAAAAAAATGACGAAAAGAAAGATGCCGCCAGAAAAAGCCGCTAGTGGAGCGGAAAAACGCATGGCTAAAAAGAAAAAAATATTAAGAGAAGATGCAGCCAAATGCGCCAAAGTTCCGGATCTTTTCCAGGCAAGGACAGTGACGGTGCGGGTCCGACCACGGCTACAGCAGGTAGACATGCAGATAAACATGCACTGTCTACTGCAGCGACATGGTGCTACATCATCTCAGTCTGGACTACACAAATACGACATATTCCAAAATGCACATTTTCTGTCCAATTGAACCACACAAACGCAGCGATTTCACCCATATAAATGGAGATTAACGGCTATTTTTAAACCGATAAAAAGTGGTTGTAAACAATAATGGTCCACATGTAACGGGCTATATGTTTGCACTTAAGAGTGTTTCCCATACATTTGTTAACTCGTGATTAGTTTTTTTATTATTATTATTTAGTTTCGAATCTGCATTTGCTTCTTATGGGTCATTGATGGTGCTTGCTTATAATGTTCTTCTGTGCTATTTTACATTTTTCTGAACTCCACCACCGGCTGGGCATGACATTTCAGGCCTCAGAAGTGATCGTTTACAGCTTTGCCATTCTGTATGAACAGAGATAATTCTGTGGTGTGGACAGAATTGTCTCTAACGAAAATATCCACTAAAAAATACATCCATAAAATAATCCATATATGTGTAGTCCAGATAATTGTTCAGGGTACAGACAGAAAGGCCATACATTATAAATCATTAATTTTCTTTGTCAATAAAAATAAAATCCATAGGCTTTATTATTACATTTATTATTAAGGAAATATTGAGGAAGAGCATGAAAGTGAGGCAGTGCTGGATAAAGAGGAGGTGGCGGTCAGCAAGGATGAAGAGGGATTTCATTCGGATGACTTTGATGATGAGGATGATGCCCAACACAAGCACAAGGAAGAGGTCATTCTTTTTTTTTTTTTTTTTTTTAAACTTTGTTGCTGGGTCAAAAACATGTTGAAACAGTACCTGCAAAAAAGAAAGCAAACAATTAAATAATATATCTCCTCATATTTTTGTGCAGGATATGGCAACTGAGGATGAGGCAGCCACAGACAAGCCACTATTGGACTACAGGCAAGACTATCCCTCAGATCCATTTTTTTTAAAAATATGAGACTCTGAGCACAGCAAAAGTCAGAGCCCTTGTTCAACATGGTCCATGCCAACCTGGGTTTAAAGATAACTTTTCAGATTTTGTGACAAACTCACGCAACAAAAAGTTCAAAATACACTGGTACAAAAACATAAGTGGCAAGGCCAGTACAGATAGACACTGGCTGGTGTATTCTCCTCTTTCAGGCAAGATGTTTTGTTTTTGTTGTTGGCTTTTTGCAGAGAAGGGACTCCAACAAGGGCTTTGATGCGTACCACAAAGGAATGGATAGGATAAAGCACCATGAAGAGTTAGCAGGGCACCGCAAGGCAGAGAAGACCTTGTTCATTACTAAATATCGCATTACTCGGGATAAAACTGTCATTGCAGGACTTGTGCAGGCAGAACGACTGGCCATTGAGAAAAACAGGAGAGTACTAAAAAGGCTAATGGACGTTACTCTGTTTTCAGCTAATCAAGGCCTTCCCTTTAGGGGACATAGAGAATATGCTGGCCTAGGAGCTCCAACTGTTAACGAGGGAAACTTTCTCGAACTGTTAAAACCATTGGCAAAATATGACACTATTATCAATAACCACATCAGTGAACTCAACAAGGGCTATAAATACATAAGTCCAGAATCTCAAAATGAGATTATCACATGCCTTGGCAATGAAACAATGCAAATGATTGTAAAAGAAATTAAGGATGCTGTTTTCTACTCTGTCATTGTTGATTCAACAATTGATATATCTACAGTGGATCAGTTTTCATTGTCCATACGCTATGTGAATGACAGTGGTAAGAGTGTTGAGAGGTTCATTAAGTTTGATGAGCTGTCCAGTGGAAGTGCCGAATCATTTTATGATTCACTGATTAAAGCGCTCCAAGAACTCAGACTCAACGTTTCCGATATGCGAGGACAAGCTTATGATGGTGCCAAAGCTATGTCTGGTCACATATCAGGCCTTCAAAAGAGAGTGAAAGACTCATGTAGCTCTAAGGCTCTGTATGTGCACTGTTGTGCCCATAATCTAAACCTCATTCTGCTTGATTCTGCAACATCATGCACTGCTGGAAAACTGTTCTTTGGTATCCTTGAACAGTTGTATTGCTTTTTAACATCGAATTTACCTCGTTACAGAATATTGACAAAACAACAGCACAAAATGATTCAGGATACAGCTCTAACATTGAAACGTCTCAGTGATACAAGGTGGTCATCGCGAAAGCACGCCACTGATGCCGTGATGTAGAATATGCCAGCAATCATAGCTGCACTTGAAATAATTATTGATGATGCACGCTCAGAGTCAAGAGCTGTAGCAGATGCAAAAGGACTGCTAGCCACACTTAACACATTTGAGTTCATGTTCATGCTCAATTTCTGCAACACTGTGTTAGGAAAAACATATTCTCTATTGGTGGCTCGGGTCTCTGCTCTGGGATCGCTGCCGGCTTGCCTGGGTCTTGTGGGCTCTCGAGCCTGCTTCTGACCTTCATGGAGGTCAGAGGTCATAGTTGCATGATCACAGTCACAATTGCACCGTACTCTGCACATGGACATAGCAACCATGTTGTCTTGTGGGGTGTTAAGATTGTCCTGGTGCCAAAATATCAAAAGACATGTTTCCTCAGTTTGTTCGTTTCACATAGATGTTCTGAGTAATTACTAGCTGTGTTTCCTAACAAAACCCGTAGGATGCTTTCCGCTGTGTCTTTGTTAAGGGGTACTAGCTTGTTGTCTGTTGTGTCGGTTTCAATTGAAAGATTATTGTATTCTTGCACTCTTCTTTTCTCTATCCCCCTTTGTTTTTTTTTCTGCTTTTTTTTCCTGCCTTTTTGTTTCCCTGTCAGATCTGGCAAATTTATGTATATTTAACTAATCAACAAGTATTCAAACTAAATAAATTACTGAACATTATCAAGGGGAGTCTTATACTTATAAACTCCCCTTGGAAAAGCAAACTTGTGTGGCACAATGCAGCAGCCAGATCCCCATTCTGCCTGCTCTGTTGCTGGACAGGACAAAAAACAAACAAACAAACATATTCTCTGTCAAACTACCTTCAGAAAGAATCGATTGATTTAAATGCTGCAATTGAGCAAATTGACAGCTGTGCCAATGCTTTGAGAGGTTGAAGATCTGAAGAGGGCTTTAATAATACTGAGGCATTTGCAAAGGAACAAGCAAAAGAATGTGACACATCCACTGAGTTCCAGGAGGTTAGAGTTCGAACAAGAAAACATTTTGCAGACAAACTCACCACAGATGAGCCTATATCTGACAGGAGGACACGTTTTAAAGTGGAGACATTTTATTACATTTTAGATGAGTTTGACCAACAATTTGTGACACGTTTTGCAGACCTTCGCAACACAGCTGCTAAATTTCAAGTCCTTAATGAAAAGCACTTTTTTGACCCCAAGTCGATTGAGAAGATAAATGAACTTGCACAGTTTTATTCAGAACATCTGGAGGATGCAGAAAGTCTTGCTCATTAATATTCTGCTTTTAGAGATGGTTTCAAGGGCATGTTCCCTGATGGAGCAGGGGTTTTTACTGCCGAGATTCTGCCCTTTATGATTGCAAATGACTTGCACAGAGCTTATCCTAACATGGAAACATTATATAGGATATATCTCACTGTTCCAATAAGCAGTGCACAGGCAGAGCGCATTTTCAGTTGCCTTAAACTGATCAAAACCTATCTGCGCTCAAAAATGAGCGAGTCTCATCTCTCAAGCCTTGCTTTACTTTTTATTGAGAGAGATGTCTGAGAAGACTAACTTTGACAAGGTTATTGATTCATTTGCAAGAATGAAAAAAAGAAAAACACTTCTCAAATAGTGGCTGCAATGAGAGGTTGTATTCAGTATTTTACATTTTCTTATTTTGCACCTTAAGCTATTTTATTGTAATTTTATTTTTATTATTATTATTTATCTTTACTTTGTTGTTGGCAATAAAACAAGGTGGTTATTACAGTTCTGTCATGGTCATGGTGATGCACTTTTTTGGCTTTTTTTCTGTCCTCTATTCTTGTGTGCAATGCGGCATGCCAAACATGTGGGCCCCTTCGACACATGAAAACCCATGTGGAATACATCCCAGCGACGCCACTGATTACATATCTCACTTCCTTATTAATTGTATCTACGTATTCACTGGATTCAGCTGTTATAGTCTAATACTGAAAGTCCTTCAGTTTTTGAAGACTTCACATCTAAGGAGCTTCTTCAGTTCTACCTGACTGATGGACAGTTTCAGAGTTTATATTCACTCCGGCTCACAGGGATAATTACCCATTAATGACCTAAGATAGGTTTACATGCCTCAAGGTGGAAGAAGTTGTTAAAACACTGCAAGGGTCCATTAATCATGACTGATTTCTTATTTTTTAGTGTGTGTTAGCAATGATATACTTTGCATACATACTTAAGCGAAATATATTGTGCCCGTCTTCAGCAAATGAATCCAAGTTGTGCATGCCCACAACGTCTTTCACTTCCTCAGCTCAGAATACTGCCGAAATGGTTGATTTCACCATAACTGTATGATGCCTGGTCTTAGGACTCTACATCAACGGCCCTCAGGAATGGCAGAAGTGGACATCTTTATCTGAACAGCTTTGTTTTTTATATTCCTCTATCCTCTGTGCTCTTTTTCTTTTTTATCTTCAGGCCAGTTTCTTAAGCTAAGTTCCAGTGGGTGGACTTTTCCTTTATAATAAATCAGTAATGATCACATTAAAACTCGGAACAGTGGTATAACCAAACATTGTTATTTTATTATCTTAAAAAGTAACACAATCCCCATTGGGTATCACATACACTACAACAACAGTAACACCAGTACGACACATCAAAGGGACTTTCAGATAGTATAGACATTTTTAAAAAATCCCTCTTTTTGTTGTTTAAATTATTTGACTAGGCATGACAGATAAACATCATTTACAGGTATGACATACTGTCACCATTAGAAACAATGTTATTGTTGAACCTCTATTTTTATAAACCACCGCCAATGTTAAGGGAAGACATTTCATGGACTGTCAGTGTAGAAAAGGGATGTACTGTTACAGGATTGTGGCTGGAGTTGACAAGGGGTTGATGTAGAACCACTGGGCCAGACAGCTTAGAGGCCTGGGGTTGGGGGCAGATCAAACATTAAACATGAGTGATGGGACCCCTGACTTCCAACAGACAAGAGACCACAGCTCTACTGGTAGAAGAGAGAAGACTCTCACTGTACTGTGACACAGGAGCCAGAATCCTTTAACTGTGGTAGAAGAGATAACCACAGATTAAACTCTACTATATAGACTAGAATTTAAACCCAGGTTTAGTGGTACAATAGAAACTACAGCTATTATATTTGTGGGGACAGGACACCCTCTCAATGGTAAACCAGACAAGAACTTGAGAAACAATCTGAACTTATCCCTGTACGCATGTCTTTCTGTTGTCAGGAAACTGGAGATATGGCCTAAATACATGGCTAGAAATGGCACAACAGACCCTTCTGAAGAGCTGGAACTGGGATTAGAACCGTTGGGTAATGATGCAGCACTTAATACTTCCTACTGCTGGGCTAGAACAAAGTCAATGATCTTTCTACAGATACAGAAAGAATCCACAATATACCCATGGAATACTGACAACTGTTTTTGAAGCCTGTTGGTGTGGTAGACTACAGGCTACAATAATAGTATGCTCAGAGAACAGAGATGTGAATTTGGTTTATCAGTAGGTCTGCCAAGGGTATTCGTTCCCTTTGGATTTTAGTTCCTACCACCTTTGGGGACTAAAACCTAAGAAACAGGACTGACTCTAAATCTCATTTTGAATTGTTTGACGTTTCCTGATAATTTTCAAATCAACAATCATGACAACTGGCATGATTACAGCTGGGCAGGAAGTAGAAATGAGAGCTAAACTTCTCTCTCAACTTCTGTTTTGTGTGGCACAATGAATGTCTTTGGTCCTGTTCGCACCTGGCATTGGCATGTGTCCTGTATGATCCATTAGAATTAATACTGACATATGGAAAGAACTTTTGTTTTCAAAGACCAAATGTGTCGTTTTTAAATGGCAGAAAGCAGCAGTACATTTAGCAAGCTTAGTCGGCTGGAAATTAAAAGAAATCACAACAATATAGGTCTATTCTTTGGTGTGTTCCAGGCAAACCAAAACACCAAAGATATTCTCTGTGGACTGTTGGTCTTACTTGTCACATTTTAATATGATGCTGCTGGTGTGCAAATGAGTATATACTCCCACTTTAGTACATGAGATCCAAGGAAACATTCAGCGACACATTGCTACAAGAACGTGGCCGTATGTAGCCAGACTCCCTCTGGATGTGGTCAAGGCAATCAGATCACACTGCATCTTCTAGAAATCATTTCAGCCAGTATTCAGAGCCATGTAGATGCATGCTAATGCTAGCTGTGGCCAAGGCCTTTAAGGAGAGTTTCTGAAAATGTGTATTGCCATTGATTAGGTGGGCAGGTGCATGAAAAAATGTTGTTAGTGATGAAACAGAAACAGCAGGTTTACCAGCACTTCCATATGCAGTGTGTTATTTAGGGCGTCCTTTAAATGTGTTTCAACAGTAGAGATAAACTGATGCTTTTACTACCCAACTCCTTTGAATTTGAGATCAAAACATGACAATGACACAAGCAGAAATCGACTCCAGCTTTTAGTCGACCTTTTTCACATGCAAAAATCATCTAAAGGCTGAGTGTACTGTTAAAATACTTTTGAGGGCACTGGTTGTATCTGTATGTGCGTGTGAGACATTCACAGGCAGGAGGCTGATGACCACAGGATAACAGAGAATGGGGCTGTGTTTTTGCTGCTGTGGAGGTAGTTGGTAATAGTATAGAGGATAACAATACAGGGATCAGTCACTAGGAGAGGAGGGAAAAGAGGAAATCCTTGACCTACAGGGCTGCAGAACTTTGGAGATACCCAACTCACTTCAAGAGTAACTTCTATGAGACCAACGCACTTCAAATGCAGGCTTTTTTCACGTTTCACTGTTCCATAGGTATTAATTTGTCCATCTGTTCAGTCACTGTGTAATCCCTGTACTGTTCCCTGATGAAGGGGAATAAATGATCATGGCCAAAAGTACGCAGATTGAACCTACAACACACATCTAAGCAGCAGTTTTATACTATATCCAAAAAATGTCATGACTGTTTGTACTACGATTATTATCATAGCCTTTACTGACCCGAACACGTCTTAGCACCAGGAGTATACACCTCAAACAGTTTAAAGAAAAAAAGGATTTCGCGGGCGTTTTTCATGATTGTTGCGGCTGAAAATGCCT
Organism: Acanthochromis polyacanthus; assembly: GCF_021347895.1. Lineage (NCBI taxonomy): Eukaryota > Metazoa > Chordata > Actinopteri > Pomacentridae > Acanthochromis > Acanthochromis polyacanthus. Next base: position 30,542,884 of record NC_067122.1, on the reverse strand, counting down.
GAATTCGCGGCAGCTTTTCTAAAAAATTGCGATAAAAGTTGTGATGTTTTAAGCTTATTTGTTGTGATAAAATTGCGGGAGACAGTGACAATTGCTAAAAAGCTGCATTTTTTCCAGCTTGTAGAACATGTTTCAATGCTGTAATTGACAATATTTATTCCGAAATTAATTATTTAACGTTCCGACCTATTTCCACAAAAGCTGGCGCACCATGGTGGGATATTAGCAGCAGCCAGATACTGGTTTAATATGACGTGACCTAACTATGCAGGGGGCGACAGGAATTGATGGGACTCAGAAACACCCCCACAATTTAATCAGTCGTTCCTTGTGCCGTTTCCGATACGTCCACTGTGGTAGATTTGTTGTAGGATAACAATTGTGATCGTCAGCAGGCTGCTGAGGTAGCGTTCACTTGTTGCCACGGTTACCGTGCTGCTATCAGATCCCGTGCCGCTACCTCAATGGGAAATCCTTAACAAATCCGTTGATCCAAACTTTAAGCCGTACCACTGTCGAAGTCTAATCATTTGGTCCTTATGTCATTTCTGACCGACCCTTAAATTTTCAATCCCCGAGTCGGTTTTTGAGTGATGTGGGTAGCAGAGGAAGAATTCACACACACTGATCGTCACATAACTCCGTCGTGTTCTTTGGTGGAATAATTAATCTAATTTACCTCATTCTTTCAGTGCTCTAACGGATCTGGATGCAACAGCTTCCATCATGGTGATTTGTCTGGTCTGTTGTCCACTCATTTCAGCCGTTCTAATATGTTTCATGTTAAAAAAAAAGTGTATATCAATCGATGATTTTTTTGTATTCCACCACACTATTGCACGGTTGTAAAACTTCACCGCTTTGGTGAAGAACATCAGTGAATTGTTTACCACGGTCTTCAGCAGTAATTTTTGTTGTTAAATGAGAGACATGAGCAGGGACAGCTGGTATATATGGGCTAACAGGGCTAAGCCCTCCCAGGCCAACACAAAAAAGATGAGAAAATTCTTTTTTAAATAACTTACAACAGATTGTTTTAAGTTTAGGTGAAACCAAAGGTAGCAACAGCACCAATCAGTCAAAAGAAAAACATAGAATATCTCTAAATGGGCTTACTTTTTTACAGCCCGCTTTCATTCATTTCGTTCTTATAAGTGATTAATAGGTGTCATGTCCCGCCGCCGTGATTTACTGATCACTTGGGTTAACTTTACTCAGCCCACAGGCCACTGACTTTTGACCAATAGCAGCAAGTTAACACAGCGGTGGCTTTCATTCATTTCGTTCTTGTAAGTGATTGACAGGTGGCATGTCCCGCCCCCGTGATTTACTGATCATTTGGGCTAACTTCACTCAGCCCACCGGCCTTGACTTTGCGGGTGGGACACTGAAATTAACACAAATAGCCATCACAACTCTGATGACATCGGCAGAGTCAGAGAGGTGTTTCAGTACGCTCAAGAGGATTAAATTGTTTCTCCGAAGTACGATGGGGCAGGACAGATTGAACGCACTTGCCATGCTGTCAATCGAGAAGGACTTCATCCAAAAATTACCAGACTTCAATGACATGGTGATTAACCTGTTTGCATCCCAGAAAGGCCGTCGATGTGAGCTTCTTTTCAAATAAGATAGGCCCATGTTGACCTGTTAAAGGACTGTGACACCTTGTTTTTGCTGAGGTCATCTGTTGTACTGAAGGCGTGTTTTGCACGACATGTCGCCAAACAGTTGTAATAAGACAGTTGCAGCAGGCTATCTGCGGGCAGTCGTTGCAGCTGGAACATGTTTTGTAGTGGTGTGTGTGTGTGTGTGTGAGAAAGAGAGAGAGTGAGTGAGTGAGTGAGAGAGAGTGTTGATGTAGAGCACTAAAAAAGTATAGTGTACCTGTAATTGATGTAACTGTGTGTATCATAGGTGATGTTGCTTTTGCAGCTGTGTTAACCATTTAATCGGTATTATGCATTTGTTAGCCCACCCAACAAATTTCACCACCAACCACCACTGGACATTAGTATCGCACACGTCTGCATCTTCAAACCATAAACAAGGAAGTGAATTCGGTGACATACACGTATTACGTTTGCGCTGGGAGCTGCTATGATTGGTTGAACTCACGGGAGGCGGGCCAAAACTGCGGGAAAGTTGCGGTGATTGGACAAAATTGCAAGGCCGTGCAAAATTCGCTGAGATTGGATGATTTCGCGTGAATTCGTGCAATCGCAACATCACAAATTCCTGGATGGACTGATTGACAGAACCTCACTTTGTCTTACATTAAGATGTATACGTTCTGACTGAAAATGGCCAATTATTTTTGCTGGTAGAAATTTCTCAGATGATCAAATCATTTTTAACAGCTTGTCTTTAAAACTCTCCAGGTGTGTAACGGTAACCCCTCATGTCCACTGAATGCAGCTGTGTCACTTCACTTCATGCTTTCTGAAACTGAATGTTGTGTGATTCATTTGCTTTCAGTTTTTCTGCTTCAGGCATTTAGTGAAATGCAGGTGCTTTATTTCTAAAACTGAGTTGTTTAGCTGACATTTTATGTTTTATGCCTTTCTGTCTGTCCACCTGTTTTCTTCAGATATAAGGAACAAATGTTTAGTCACAACAGTGGTAGTCTCTGCACGCAGTACTTCCACCACACTGTTCATAAAAACACTGATGTTTTTTGGAAGCAATGTGGTAGAGTTTAATAATGGGTTTGTTACTGTGAATGACACTGGAAATGTCATCATCTCAGCAGTCAGTATGAATGCATTTACTTCCTTCAGGGACAGAGAAGCAGGTTGGTTGTATGGAAGAGACGTGGTGTCACCTGCAGAACATCTGTAATTTCTACATGAACATCACTCTGAAATGTCATTAAACACAAAGAAAGTCCTAGTTTAGCAATGTGTATGTAAAGACTCTCACTAAAAAAAATCTGCACATCATTAAATATTACTATCAATAAACATATACATCCACACTACCAGTGAAGTCTGCACACTACTTCTCATTCAATATTTTTTATATATTTGTATTTTTTTCCACATTGTAGATTAATACTGAAGATTAACACTTTTTGTTTACAACATTTGTATCATTTTATAGTTTTGATGTCTTCAGTATTAATCTACAATGTACAAAATAAATAAAAGAAACACTGAATGAGAAGATGTGTCCAGACCTTTGACTGGTAGTGTTTCATATATAAATTCATTTCTGCAGTGTAAGGTATTTTATACTGAGCCCCTAAGGTGCCACGGAGAAAAAAATATATAAAATGTGCACACGAGATACTTATTCATGCGCACGTTTTAGTATCTCGTGCGCACGTTTTATATTAAATATATATTAAAACGTGTTTTATATTAAAACGTGTGCACGTTTTAAGATAAAACGTGCACTCGAAATAAAGTTATTTCAAACAAACACACACGCAATGGAGAGAAGAAGTGAGCTCGTTAATTTTTACTTCCACCTCGGAATGTCATATAATGACATTCTTGCTGCTCTTGCCACAAGAGATGGAATAATCCTAAGTAGGAGAACTTTGCTGTCCATGGTCCTCAATATTGTGTACTGACCTTTTTACCAGAGCTGTCCGTTACTGATTAATCCCCTTATTTAGTCAAACAAGCAAATCAAAGTAAGGATAACTTTGCACAACAGAAAACAGAGCACAGAGCTTAAAATAATGTTTTAAAACAGAATAGGTATACTTTATGTTGCGGGTTAAATGAAAACCTGTTAAGAAACAGGTGGTTTGAACCCAAGCAGCAGGCAACAGGCAGGTGGGTGGTTTAATAATAAAGTTTAATAGATTATAGAACCAAAAAATAAAACAGGAGACACAAAGAATGAACTGAACAGGGATCTAAACTGAAACTAAAGCGACGGCGTACGGCCGCGGTGGGGAGCTAAACAAAGACTAAACTCTAAACGGGGAAAGAAAACTCACATAATGTCCAAGGGGGTCAGGAGACAGGGCAGAAACGGAGCTGACAAAGCTGATAGCCGGGACGTGACTGGGGCGGCGGAGCAGGCGGAATCCGGAGCAGACCAAGGGGTTTGTGGAGCGGAGAAGGGAGGACGAGCAGACGTGAGTTCCGGGGTGAGGGGAAGAAGACGGAACAGACGAAGGAATCCCAGGGCACATTCATAGTGATTTATAATGCCCATCATAATCAGCCATAATGGTCTCATCACTCCCTGCAGAAATGTTTACATGAAGGCGAGGAGGAGTGATGAGCAAAACATTCTGAACACCCCCGGAGCTTGCAGGTGGATGCTGGGGTGGCGGTGGGGGTGAAGAACACGCAGCAAAATTCAATGCAGGGCAGCAGAGTTGTTTAGCAGGCAGAGGGAGACATGGGAAAATTCCCAGTTTAAATACTGTCAGAGCCCTCTCCTCACCCCTGTCTGGCATCCCAAAAACCCCATCCTATCTGTCTCCCGCTTTTTCTCCCTCTTCTTTGCTCTCCTCTGCTCTCTCTCTCTCCCCAGCGCTGCACCTGGGTGGAGCACGGCCTCAGCTGCCTCCACTCAGGTAATCAGCTTTGCCACGACACCCGGACGGCTGTGCCTCATCTTACTGATTACATCCTCTGCAATAAAGACTGGCTGAACCTTCCACACCCTGCCAGATTGTTGTACTCGACCACTCAGTCAGTCACGTCTAGCCAACTCAATGTTACCTGGTGCTTTGTAACGTTTCTAACGTTCTCTCTCTCTACTCTGCTTAGAATCCTGCCGTCCGGGTTCTCACCTGCTTCTCCAGCCCGGAACCGTGTCCACAGATAATTTGGCTTCCAGCCAGCCTGCCTGAAACCCAGTCCTGGGTTACCTTCTCCTGTTTTGGATTATCTGCTCGGCTCTGCCCTCGGAGCTTACAGCCATTCAGGCTCTGATCGGCCCGAGGCTCTAAACAGACTCTGCCTGGAATAAGAGATGTTTACTGGCGACTGGCCCACCTACCAACACGGCCCCCTGGATCGTCAGTGTCCGCTGACTCCCAGATCTCCTGCTTCAGTTCCCGACCGCTGTCGACTGGCCAATTACCAACTCAGCCCCCCAGATCGTCAGCGTCCTCCATTCCCCGTATCTCCGGCTCCTGCTCCATTCCGCCCTCCGTCTGCATCCACCTCCGGCCGCCGAGGATCCGCCAACATCAGCAGTCGCACTCTGGTCCCCCCAAACCTACGACGACCACCGATCCCCAGCTCCAGGACTCTGACCCAAACCCGCTCAGTATCCATCCGGCTCCACGCATTCAGGTTCCCTGCATTCCTTTCCATAACTCATTTCCATACAATAAAACATTCTTGAAATCCTCTGGCTTTGGTGGTGTGCTCTCTGCTGGAGTACACTCTTCCTGTTAGGTGACAAATACACCACCAATTTGAGAGGTGGAGAGTGCGAATGAGCTCGTAACGCACTATAGATGTGTTAAGTGTTACCAAAAAGGGAAGTAGGAATATTGGGCCAGATCCTCAAAAGGATTGCACTGCTAAACCTGTTCAAATGAGAGAAAAAAACAGCAGGCAATCCACAAAGCATATGCAAAGGCTGAAATGAATGGAAACTGCGATGCCACTCCTGGCTGCGCTGGTCCAATTTGCATGCATGTAAATTAGGGAATATTCATAAATTCAGCACAAAACCACCTAATCCACAGAGACCAGCGCTAATTGCCACAGGCAGTTAAGCGGTGCTAATTTACGCCAGCAAGACCCGTGTTTTCAATCAGCGCAATTTCTCATTCTCCCTCCCTCGCTCTCTCTCTCTCTTGCGTAAAATGATTGCAAATTTCACTCAGTTTGTGATAACTGTGGAGCATAGCCTATATAACGGCTCTCATGCCAGGAGCATATTATTTAGGATTTTTCCCAGTAACTTTTTTAGTTAGGCATCACGTTATTTCCAGCGACATGCTGTTTTCATTTAACCCGCAACATAAAGTATACCTAAAACATTATTTTAAGCTCTGTGCTCTGTTGTGCAAAGTTATTCTTACCTTGATTTGCTTGTTTGACTAAATAATGGGGTTAATCAGTAACGGACAGCTCTGGTAAAAAGGTCAGTACACAATATTCAGGACCATGGACAGCAAAGTTCTCCTACTTATGATTATTCCATCTCTCGTGGCAAGAGCAGCAAGGATGTCATATGACATTCCGAGGTGGAAGTAAAAGTTAACGAGCTCACTTCTTCTCTCCATTGCGTGTGTGTTTGAAAACATCTGATGTCGCTACTGGAAGCCGTAGTGGCCGAGGACAAGGACATATCAAAACGTGGTAAATAACTTTATTTCGAGTGCACGTTTTATCTTAAAACGTGCACACGTTTTAATATCACGTGCACACGTTTTATATTATTTTTCCTCCGTGGCACCTTAGGGGCTCCGTAATTTTAATATTCTGAACATACTGCCTTGCATCTTAACTCCACCCCTGTAATATGTTTAATGTAACTTTTTTCTATATGTTGATTTGAAATTGAAAACATCCAACCTATTCTGATAGTGGACTACAGAAATGTACCCGGTAAACACCGGCACAGAGCCTGAAACAGCAGACATTGTTTTCACATCAAAATGAGATGAATGCAGTTGCATCCACATGGACACCAGGGGGAACACAAAAAGAGTTTCCATCTCTGAAGAAAATCAAAACAGTCTGTCGTCAAAAGTCTTATCCCTGGAGCTGCAGGCTGTCCATTTATAACCACTGCTGAGGGGCTAAAAATGACAAGGCTTCAGGTGAGCATCAAAACATCCAACAGATACAAAAACAGCTCACATTCAAGAGGGTGTCATCTACAAAAAGTTCAGGTTACAGGTTACTCGTTTGACTGTCTAACTACCTCCCAGGAGCTGCTACATCCTGGTATTTATCGTAATTTTCTGTGGCTCTGTGCCTTAAAACCCCTCAAGCACAAGGCTATTTTATTTAAAAGTTCCACAACATCCTGAAAATTAGGTAGTAACAGATTAAAAAAACTGTAAGCCCCAGAAGAACATGGGCTGTACAGATGAGAGACGCTGGGGAGAATTTAGAAGTCAACCTCTTTGTCACCAGACCAGAATAGGACTGGAAAACTTCTGGAAAAAAATGCTAGTTTTACTCCTGCCTAATCAGAACAGTAAATATCAGCTTTACAACAATGAGTCAGTGAACACTAATGTTATTAAACCTGCTCTAAAAATGATCAACTGCAACTCTACCAAATTTTATGTAACAGAAATTAAACACAAATAATTGATTTTAGTTGAAGTACTGAGCAGACTGAATGTGCCATGTGTGGTAAGCTTTAAGAAATGGAGACGGCTGCGTACAGGGACTTCTGGGATAGAAGGGCTTAAAGGGTGTCTGTCAGTGGTAAATGTTAGAGAATAACTACCAGAGACAATTAGTGAGAGAGTGTGTGCCATCAGTAACAGTAAAGTCAGCAGAACTGCAGCTCTTCAGTGAACACCAGCTGACACCACCAGTAGGAGAAGCACTGATCTGGAGCAGTCTGAGTGGTAGTGGAAATAACAGAACCTGAGATTATAGATTATACAAACATAACGCCTATAAACACACACGCACACGCACACGCACGCACACGCACACACACGCACACACACACACACACACACACACACACACACACACACACACACACACACACACACACACAAAAGATCCCAAAAAAATGAAACAACATTACTCGAAGCTGAAGAGTGGCGTGGTCAGGGGCTGCCCAGTGGGATGGTGTTTGCTTGTGGTGCATGTTTGTAGTTTGTGAGAGAAAGAGGTTTCCTGGGGGTCTAAACTCCTGTTTGTTTCTGCCTGTGTCTATATGCTTGTGTGAACAGGTCCAGTTCCACAGCAGACCAATCGCAGCTCCGCTGATTCAGTTGGTCTGTCAATCAAAGGATTTAACAGTCCTTGGGAGTGGGAGTTGGATTTCCTGGCCCTTTTCCGTCGACTATTTGCTCTCCCAAGCCTGTAGTTGTGACCCTAGACGCTGGTGATTGATGCAAGGCAGGCGCTGGGCTTCTGGAGTTTCTCTGGTTGGGTGCTGGCAGGTTCCTGAATGGCACGAAAGGAGAAAGGAGGACCGTTTGCAGCATTGATGCTGAGGTGGCCGGGGCTCAGTGCCAGGTTCTGTCGTCTGTTACTCTCCACTATTGAAGAGGTGTTAGACGCTAAGCTTTCCCTTGTTCTGCAGAGAGACAGACAAACACACTGATAAATGACACAACCACAACATCAAATGAGGTACGTGACCGAACGTTACTGCTAGAGACAGAAAAGAAGAAACCAAGGACAGACATTCAGATTTAGACTCAGGTCATCACATGCTTACCTTTACTGAGATGAAACAGTGGCAGATCCAAATTATGATTGCCTGAATGTGATCACTATTTCACTGCTAGTAAGCCAAAAACAATGACCTTTTTGTCTTCCAAATGGTTGATTTCTATGTATGCTGTTTAATTTGGTCAATAGAAGAGACTGTCGAGCACAAAGAGAGAATAGAAGGTGTAAACAAAACCAAACAGAACAACAAAAACATCAAATGCAAAGTTAGACTTTAAGCATCATATTTAAAAATAATACTTTTTCTGATTTCAGCCCCCGGTGCACATTAAAACTGCCTTTTTCTCCCTTTAAACTGAGCTTCTTCTCAACAGCCTCCAACAGGTCTAAACCTTAAAACATCTGTGTTTAGACTTACAGACTGTTTAAGTAGGGTGGATGCAGTGACTGTTTTTGGACTACCATAGTAAAGGCTGAAGTTTGGTCTTGTGAAGCTGGAGAAGCATGTCAGCTGAGGATCTGACTGGATGAACCCAGGGACAACATATGCTGAATTACCCCCACCCTAAAATTTAACCTGCTTTATTTGTTGTTTTCTGGATAGCTCAGGAACTAACAGCCCTGACTTTGGCACAGGAGGTTGGTGGTTCAAATCCTGGTCAGGACACAGTTGTCCAGTGAGGATCTTGGTGCTGCCTGGCTTATTTACCTTGTGTTGTCTACTCTCAGATGTATGGAGCTGTTTTTTATTTGGACAGGATGGTGCATATTAATGAACACACAATCTCACAATAGTTTACATAGGGTTGCAGTAAATACGCCAGATAATTGCGTCTGCTAAATGAAAAATGTAAGAACATAAAGAGATTTAGCAGGTTCTCTTTGGTCTCTATAAAAACACAGTTCAGTAAACTTTATTTTCCCCTTGTAGGACAACCGAAAAAATAGGTGTCAAACATCTGCCAAGTTCCATCTTTGTCTTTTCCTTTAGTTAAGATCCTCACTCAATACTCATTGATTATCCTCTAAAAACAGTTACCATCCTTTTTAGATACTTTCTGTCATGTTGTTCTGTTCCCAGCCCTGCCGCCTCATCTCAATAACTTACCTCGGCTCCCATCTCCTTGGATCCCTTTGTGCCTGACTCCACTCTACACTTCCTGCTGTGCTGCTTGGTTTGGGCTCCAGCTAAGTTCCCAAACCCCAGCTCCAGATTTATTCTGCTTTTTGAATACATTTTCTGGCTGTTTAAAATCACATACTTTTTCTTTTTACTTTACTTTTAAATGCCTTTTTACGTAATTGGCATCTACCCTTATAAAAACACGTATTGCTTTGTGAAGAATGTGTACAATTGGAACATTCTACTTTGTTATAATTATGCACCTTAAACTTTGAGGCTGCAGTCTGTCATACTAAATAATACATCATCTGTTTGTGCATTTCAGAGAGTCAAACTTCCTCTAAAGATTGTGTGTCAAAATGGCCAGAGAAGTGTACTGGATGCAGAAAGACATGTAGATATTCTTGACACACTATGCATTCATACACAGTAGGTATTGTTCTCCCATGTTATAAATTACAGTTGTATCGATACTGAAGCACACTCTCTGCCTTTTACCTACTTGGGGTCACCTTCTTTGCCATGACAGTCTATTGCACACACTAAGGACAGCCATTTGGTTTGGCTTAAACAGTGCAAGGGGAGAAGTTGAAGGTCCTACTTATTTGAGGTAACATCTTATACAAGCGTACTGAAGGCTGCACGGGATTTGACCAGCTTTCAGTATTGAATGCTAAAGCTGACAATATGTTCAGAGTGAAACTTGTGCAGTAGAATTTGTGGTCTGTGAGTTTGACCACATAGACACAAAACGCCAGTACTCATGATGAACTTAAAATCTTGTACTGAGTTGTTAGAGACTAAAACACATAGTGCCTGCTACAGCCCCTGTGGGATAAATATGCATTTGTTGTGTGCAGATATCAACTCCTCGGGTACTCGGTGATATCCACCCTAACAACAGTTGTCGATATCAGGATGATTAACTTAATTTCTCTTTTGCTTTTGTCAAATAATGACACAGGTTTTGCTGCATCCTTTACTAGCTGCATTATTTTAGTTAGTACAACTATTGTGAAAAAAATAGCTGCCATATGTTGCAGTAGTATTTATCACTCATGCACATTTTGACTTGTGAAAAGTTCAAGTGCCAAATTACACTGTGTTTGCGGACGCCGGATAGAACATTTTGATTTGAAGAGTACTTGGAGTTTAGACAGCAGACAAATTGCTTTAGTTTGGATCCAGACTCACTCACAAACCCTTTTGTCTTTTAAAGCTTTGACATTAAAACGCTTCAATTTTTTACTTGAGGAGAAGGAGAAATGTATTTTTGCTAAGATTATAATCCCCCATTGTGTCTCCAGGAGCAATCTCTTACTGTTCAATAAGGTTGATTTACAGGCGTTCGCTGTGCATGAAGCACAGAACGAGTGCACCTCCCTGTTGTTTAACTGCTAACTGTAGCAGCTGTATTTGTGAAAAGGCAGATGATGGACACACACAAATCAGTTATAGCTGTTAATGCTGCAAATGCTCAGGAGCAGTAGGACTCTGATCACATACTTCTGGCAACACCAATAAAACTAAAATGGATGAAGTACATCAGCAGCACTCTGCACTGAGAACAAATACATTTTAGAGGTGGTAAAGTTCTTGCAACAGTATCTGTGGACGTCTGTTCCAGCTGGACTAACGCTAATTATAGTGAATGTAGATCAGATATGAGGAGAGAAAAGATGTATCTCTTCCATTTCATTTAATATTGATTGCTATCATTGGTCAAAGAAATTGCTAAAAAATGACATTCCTAATACATCGCATTTGATAGAAGCAAAACCACAATGTCTATAACTGTCAGTAAAGACCCAAAATAATCATGACCAAGTCCTTATTATTTACTGTTTCTCATGTGTTGAAAATAATGAATAAGGAAATGATTTTGGGTTTTAGTTTTTCTGAAATGCAGCTATTCACAGTAATTGCAGAATAGTGTGAGTATGTTTGTCAAATGCATGTACTTGTCCTCACCGTGGTGAGTTGAATCCACTGTCAACAGTGACAGAGCTGGAGTCCATGCTGTCCAGTCTAGCAGAGTGTGCTGATTGTTGGTTCTGACTGGGCTCAGAAAGGTTCTCTTTAGCACCAGGGAATGTGAGGGTTCTTTCAAACCTCCTCTGTAGGTCCCTCTCCTTTTCTCTCTCCAACAGCCACTGCATGGTCCCTGCTCCACCTCCGCCCATCCCAGAAACACTTCCTCCAGGCTTCTCGTCCTCTCCTCTACCTTTAGCGCCCCCTTCCTCCACTTCATCGTCATCAGAGACGTTGTAGTAGTCAAAGGAGGCTTCAGCAGCACTGGATGTGGATTCAACTCCCTGCAGGGGAGCAGATGGTGTTGCCACCAGGGGCTTGGGAGCATCAAAGGCTTCCTGGCAATCAAGAGCATCACAGGATGAGGACAGAGCAGAGGAGGTTAGGGCTGTGGGTTTTCTCAAAGAACTATAGCCGGGCAAAGGAAGGCTAGGAGGAGGTTTGAAGAGTGTATCTTTACTAAAGATCTCCTTCCGTTTCTCCTGACCAGAGGAGGCACTATGGGGAGGTCGTCCATTAGAAAGTGGGGGGTCAGGGACAGAAAGAGGTATTGGAGGCAGGCTGCCACCCTTAGGTCCCACCTTTGGCAAGTCCTCCTTGTTTTCCGGTGGATGGGACGTTTTCCTATCTATCTGCCTGTCAGTCGTTTGCCTGTCAATGCTGCCTAGTTTTAATCCGTCGTGGCTGTTTTTGCCCAGAGTTCCCAGTGGGTTTGGCCCAGTGAGAATTGCCTCAGAAGAACCAGAGCACTGAAAGTAGTCATCAGGAGGCATGGAGGCAACCAGTGGTTTGGGTGAGTACACCGGTAGGCTGTCCCTGCTCTTACTGTTCTCCAAGTTCCTGCCACCATCCAAACCAAGAGCATCCCCAGGCACCTTAGTGGAGGGGGGGGTGGCCCGAGAGTAGTGAGAGGAGCTCTGATTGGCTCTCAGGGTGCCATCATCAGTGTAGTAACGGCTTCGATCATCATAATAATCAGGAGGTCCAATCAGGCCAGCTCCAAGCGGTCCTTTAGAGTTGTCCATAGATCTGGAACGTTCCTTGGCCTTGTCGCTGCGTTCGTTCCGAGACTTCCTCTCCTGGGTGTGGGAGTGTGAGCGATGGACTTTTGAGTGGTGGGCTGATGGACCGTGGCTCGGCTCAGGGAAAGGCATTTCTGTGCGTCTCTTGGCAAGCTCTCCGGATACATCCCACTCTGGCGTGACGGGCAGGTGGGAGGAGTCGAGAATGTTGGGGTTGCTGTGTGCCAGGTGAAGGCGGGCCCGTTGTCGCTCCATTGCCAGGGCTTTCTCTCTCGGGGACCGAGCCAGCGAGGATGAGTAACCTCTGTAGTCTCTGTCAGCCAGCTCTAGGTGGGAACTGTCGCTTGGCTCACCTCGGGATGCCCGTGTCTTGCTATGAGAGCGGCTGAGTTTGGTCTGAGATTGCTTTCTATGCCTACCCCCACTTCTTCTGCTCCTGGAGCTCTGATTGGCTGACGACGCTTTGCTCCTCTGAGCACGTTCTTCTTCAAGACGCTTCATAACGGCTGTGTGTCGAGCGAGGTTCTCCACAGTAAGGTCAGGGTTGATTCTGCGGATGATCTCCATCTCTACGTGGCGTGGCAGCTGGCTGGGCACCTCCTCGTCACGGAGCGGCCATTCCTCAGGGGGGAACTGTGCAGAGAAGGTAGCGAGCTGCTTGGCCTTATCCTTCTTAAAACTGAGACGAAACAACTTCAACCCAAACTTACGACTCCCTGCACCACTTCCTCCTCCTTGTTTCTCTGCGTCTCCAGCTCCTCCTCCTCCTCCTCCGACCCCTCCTCCTCGGTGCTTGGTGAGCGTGTCCGTCTTGAAAGGGAACCCAAGGGTGCTGCGGCTCTTTTCCGTGTTGCCACCTGCCTGCTGAGGAGGTGTCTGTGGTGAGTGTGGTGACGAATAAGCCTCTCTGTGGTCTTTCGGTGATCTGCGCTGCAGGGTGGTATGGTGGCTGGGGGGGTCGTCTCCACGGTAACTGTTGTTGTAAAAAGAATCCCCAGCTCCTCCGCTGTGGTTTTGGCTGGACTTTGGGTGTGCTCGATCTCGCACCCCCCCAGAGGTAGATGGGGTGATGGTGCCAGAGAGGGGGGAGGTGCACTGTGTCTGCTGATGCTGCTGCTGCTGGTTCTGGTGTTGGTGTCGGTCAGCAGATCGCTCATCTAAGTGGTACCACTTGGAGCTAGTTCGGATTAGGCTTGGAGTGATAAAATAGGTCTGAGGGGTTACAATAAAATATCCGTCGTGCGTCGGGTAGATTTTCCGCTCACGGACCAGCATACTTAGCGTGTGGTGCAGAACCTCCTCTGTTGGTGTTGGAACACCTGAAAGTAATCAGAGACAAGAAGCAGTGAGATCAGTGAGATTTCACACAGTCTTCATTATATTTTCTTTTCATCATTTCATTTTTATGACATTTAACTCAAAGAAACTACAATTGCTATTATTTTGTGTTTTTTCATGATATTTCATTGAACAAATAAACACATATATACATAATACAGCACAGTAAATGAGGATAATTCTTCCAAACAGAGCAACATACAACTTAGATGTTCATACTTTGTTTTGGTGCTTTCAACTACTATAGACTACTTGAAAATATTGAAATGATCTCAAAATGCAGGAGTAAACAGAACATATAGTTGCAACCAAAATTATTCAACCCCCAGTGCCAATTTGGGTTTTAAGTACTATCTACAACTTTTAAGTTGTTTGGAATAAATTTAACATACAAGTGGATTTTAAACAGTTGAATGTAACCAATAATACAAGCGTTTTCTCTAAATTCCACACAAAATGTTCATTTTAATAACTAGTGCAGTTTCAAAATCATTCAAACCCCTAAGGAGCATTCCTTATAAAGACACACAAT